>NC_088424.1:12696008-12996008 GCF_034236695.1 Oncorhynchus nerka | reverse complement strand
TCATGATTACAGAAATGAGTGCTACGGGGCGGTAGTCATTTAGTTCAGATATCTTTGCCTTCTTGGGTACAGGAACAATGGTAGCCATCTTGAAGCATGTGGGGACAACAGACTGGGATAGGTAGCGATTGAATATGTCCGTAAACACACCAGCCAGCTGGTCTGCGCATGCTCTGAGGACGCGGCTAAGGATGCCGTCTGGGCCAGCAGCCTTGGGAGGGTTAACACGTTTAAATGTTTTACTCATATCGGCCACGGAGAAGGAGAGTCCATGATTTCCTGGAGACCCTGCCACATACGTCTCGTGTCTGAGCCATTGAATTGCGACTCCACTTTGTCACTGTACCGGCATTTTGCTTGATTGATTGCCTTGTGGAGGGAATAACTACACCGTTTATATTCAGCCATATTCCCAGACCTCTTTCCATAGTTAAATGCGGTGGTTTGCGCATTCAGTTTTGCGCGCATTCCATTGATCAGTATGTTGATCAACACATACAGTAGGATCCTGCACAAGCGCTATTCGTCATGGTGAACAGCTGGTGCGTGATGTCTAATATTAAAGAAGTCTCGAGGTATTGTTCGCATGAGGTAGAGTACCTTATGATAAGCTGTCGACTATACTATCTACCAAGAGAGTTCTCATCTGTATTATTCATAGCTGTCTATTTACCACCACAAAGCGAAGATGGCACTAAGACCACTCTCAACCAACTCTGTAAGGCCATAAGCAAACAAGAAAATGCTCACCCAGAAGTGGAGCTCCTAGTGGCCGGGGACTTTAATGCAGGCAGACTTAAATCAGTTTTACCAAATTTTTAACAGCATGTCACATGTGCAACCAGGGGGAAAAAATCCTACAACACCTTTACTCCACACACAGAGATACATACAAAGCTCTCCCCCACCCTCCATCTGGCAAATCTGACCACAATTCTATCCTCCTGATTCCTGCTTACAAGCAAAAACTAAAGCAGGAAGTACCAGTGACTCGCTCAATACGGAAGTGGTCAGATGACGCGGATGCTACACTACAGGACTGTTTTGCTAGCACATACTGGAATATGTTCCGGGATTCATGCAATGGCATTGAGGAGTACACCACCTCAGTCATCGGCTTCATCAATAAGTGCATCGATGACATCGTCCCCACAGTGACTGTATGTACATATCCCAACCAGAAGCCATGGATTACAGGCAACATCCGCATCGAGCTAAATGCTAGACCTGCCGATTTCAAGGAGCGGGACACTAATCCAGACACTTATAAGAAATCCCGCTATGCCCTCAGACGAACCATCAAACAAGCAAAGCGTCAATACAGGATTAAGATTGAATCCTACTACACCGGTTCTGACACTTGTCAGATGTGGCAGGGCTTGAAAACTATTACGGACTACAAAGGGAAACCCAGACGCAAGATGCCCAGTGACGCTAGCCTGCCAGATGAGCTAAATGCCTTTTATGCTCGCTTCGAGGCAAGCAACACTAAAGCATGCACGAGAGCACCAGCTGTTCTGGATGACTGTGTGATAACGCTCTCGGTAGCCAATGTGAACAAAACCTTTAAACTCTCCCTCAATGTGAGCAAGACAAATGAGCTGATCGTGGACTACAGGAAAAGGTGTTAATATTGACGTGGCTGTAGTGGAGCAGGTCGAGAGTTTCAAGTTCCTTGGTGTCCACATCACCATCAAACTATCATGGTCCAAACATACCAAGACAGTTGTGAAGAGGGCACAACAAAAACTTTTCCCCCTCAGGAGACTGAAAAGATTTGGCATGGGCCCCCAGATCCTCAAAAGGTTCTACAGCTGCACCATCGAGAGCATACTGACCGGTTGCATCACCGCCAGTATGGCAACTGCTCAGCATCTGACTGTAAGGCAATACAGAGGGTAGTGCGAATGGCCCAGTACATCACTGGAGCCAAGCTTCCTGCCATCCAGGACCTATATAACAGGCTGTGTCAGAGGAAAGCCCATAAAATTGTCAGAAACTCCAGTCACCCAAGTTATACTGTTTTCTCTGCTACCACACGGCAAGCAGTACCGGAGCCCCAAGTCTAGGACTAAAAGGCTCCGCAACAGCTTCTATCCCCAAGGCATTAGACTGCTGAACAATTCATAAAAATCGCCACCGGACAATTTACATTTACACCCTCCCTCTTGTACACTGCTGCTACTCGCTGTTTGTTTGTTCCCTATGCATAGTCACTTCACCCCCACTTACATGTACAGATTACCTCAACTAGCCTGTACCCCTGCACACTGACTTGTACAGGTGCCCCCTGTATATAGCCTCATTATTGTTATTCTTATTGTGTTACTTTAAAAAAAATTACCCGCTTTTCGTGGTACCCAATTGTTAGTAGTTACTATCTTGTCTCATTGCTACAACTCCCGTACGGGCTCGGGAGAGACGAAGGTCGAAAGCCATGCGTCCTCTGAAACACAACCCAACCAAGCTGCACTGCTTCTTAACACAGCACGCATCCAACCTGGAAGCCAGCCACACCAGGTCGCCGCCAGCCACACCAGGTCGCCGCTAACCTGGCGACCTGGTTAGCGTGCACTGTGCCCGGCCCACCACAGAAGTCAATGGTGCGCGATGAGACAAGGATATCCCTACCGGCCAAACCCTCCCTAACCCGGACGACGCTAGGCCAATTGTGCGTCGCCCCATGGACCTCCCAGTCGCAGCCGGCTGCAGCAGAGCCTGGGCGCGAACCCAGCGAACCCACCCAACAAAACCCTTGTTGTATTCGGCGCATGTGGCAAATAAAGTTTGATTTGATTTGAAGAAGAGAAGGACTACAATGGATACAAATTATATTGAAGATATCACTATCTCAAATTGCTAATCTTACAATAAAGTGTGAAATTAATGATTTTTAATCTAAAAAGCTAATGAAGTGTCTTGTCATGCGTGTTCGTGGAGTAGCCTACCATTAACACCTATTTGGCTCCCATTTAACAAAGGGAGTTGAGAAGGCATGCATCTGCCTGCCTGCCAGCCTGGCTGCGGTGGATATTCTGAGCTGTGAGTGTGTAGGTGTTAATTAAGGACCTTGCATGTTTAACAGCACACCATTGGCAATGTTCCAATACCATTTAATAACACTATTTATTATATAATCACTGACAGTTATAAAGACTGGAATTTACCTTTATAATATAACTTTTAGTTAGGGCCCCTGGATTTTCCCTGACCATGTGACTTGACCATGAAAAACTCAGGGTGCTCGGGAGTATTTGTAGTTTATCATAAGGATCAAGAGTTTTTCCTGGTCAACTCACGTCTCAGGGCAATATTTATCAGGTCGTTTCAAATAATTGGTCATCAAGGGATGTTACTAAGGTAGTGAGGAAAGGAGGCTGTTCAAAACAATTGGGACGCAACCTTCCCTTTTATTGTAATATTCAATCTCTAACACTAGATGGCGTACGTTACCAGCTCTGAATTGTGGACACGAGGTGAAACACAACCCACCCCAAACATTTTTTAAGACTATGGCCTTGGTTAATCAGTTTTGAATCTGATATCTAAAGTCATTGAATAATGAGTTCAAATTTGGTTGTTTGTTGGGTTGTTGCCCTTTTCTTTTGCATAAATCTGGTGTAATAACTATAATAACATTAGAATGTCTGGTGTTTACATTGAAGGGTGAGGAAAACAAACATTTACTTGGGAGTGTCCTCCTGAATAAAGCTGAAATGAGCTTACAACGATACCATGATACAACTGTCACCACAACCACCACATAAGAACAAATTGAAACAAAAAATAAAATGGTAAGAAAAGTATTAGAATTTACTGACCACATGAAGGAGTTAACAAAGCTGGAGCTGAGGGTTTAAATCCCATGCTCGGTGGCACAATTCAGCTAATTGGCATAAGAAATGGAAGATGTCAGGAATCTCTCACCCAAAGATCTTGTTTGGAATAACAAACAAGCGAAAACCAGCTAAAGTGACTGGATTGGAAAGCATTCTGCATAAAAGGAAACGAGGAAAGTTGAGGATGTTTTTGTGTTGTACAGCAATGACGTTAGAGGTGGGTATTTGTATGTGTCTGTCGGTCTGTCCCTATCTGTCTGTCTGTCTGCCTGAATCTCTCTGTTCAAGACCCTTAGGCTACTATAGCAAAATATGCATAAAAGGCTTAGGTGATCTATCTATTACCAGTAGCCTAGATATGCAATTCTGCTTCAATTCCCCTCTGCAATTATTACATGTATGTTGTGTTCAATGACAGATGTTTACATGAAAATGAACAATGAGTGCAGAGCTAGAGGGTCTACCATCGTTATATGTGTAGCACGTACACACACACGCTTCCAATGCACCGTGTATTCATTCGGGTGTGCGCGTACTTCCATGCGTGCCACCCGTGTGAAAAATAGGTTTTTAGCACACTTGTTCTGACGTCACTTGCATCGATCTTTTTGCATTTTCCTTCTCGTTGCACGTCGTTGTTGTCACCTGCAAAATATTCAATACTCCCAAGGAATACAATGCAATATTTGGATCATGTTTTTCCCACTAGATATCTAAATACGCACAACATTTTTTATTTTACCATTCGGTTTTGCGGTTTGCTTCGATAGTGATTTGGTGCGCGAGTGACTGGCTGCAGTGGAGCTGTTCATTCAATACAAGCGCGACACTTGGCGATGAAGCTGAAACCACCAGCTACAGAAGCGTAATCTCTTACATTGCCAAAATTACGGGCGGAATTAAATACAACTCTCTGTCTCCGGCCTCTCAAAGGAGAGACAGGAGGTTCATCATGTCTGCTAAAGAGAGACTAAAAGGGAAGGTGACCAAAGACAGCGTCACCTTGCTGCCTTGTTTCTATTTCGTTGAGGTAGGTGAGTTTTACCATTCCGCGACAGCTCCAATGCGCATTGAACCGCTGGCGCTGGAGTAGCCTAGAGAAACAATGTGTTTTGAATGAATATACGGTGACTGACAGCGGAAATGTAACGATATACAGCTGTATCATATGTTATGCACAACACCACATTGCCTACAGGTAGCCGCGCAGAATGTGTGGCAGTCACGGCGGCACTGTGTATTGGTATGGCAGTCACGTTGAAGGCTAGGATGAATGATGAGGCTGCCCTGAAACTACTTATTCAAGGTTAACGAGCTGGCGGTGGGGACTATCTTCATGTCTTTCTGTCATGTGTCATATAACAGATTCATACAGTAGCCAATCAACTGAAGTGTTGAACATGACAAACAATACATAATTTCACTCTCATCTGAATAGTCACATCACTCTTGTTTCATATCTGTTTCATTGCTCATATAACTCAACACCCACATCATTTAGAGAGTGTTCATAAAAACTAGTTGGACTATGCAAAAATGACTCAATGAATTAAGCATGTTTAGCCTTGTTTGTTTTCTCCCAAGCAGGGATCATGAATATTAATATGCCATGCCAGTTTATGCAGGCCTACTGTTTTAAACAGCCTGTTACACCCATGTCAAATATTAATGTAGCCAAGGGTTGATTCATTCATTTGCATTTTGTGTGATTCGAGGCCTAATCAACAGACAGGTAGTAATGGTACCTGCTGAATCTGGGAGTTCTCCATGATGGTGAAGACTGCTGTGTAGTTACAAAGCATTACTGTGGGTTTAATGACGCTCCACCAAATATGTAGGCCATGTTTTCCATTCATTATAGATCGATTGATGATTAACTATAGATGATTACCTGAAAAAAAACATCAGGTTGGTCTTTGAAATAATGGATTTTAGAATCAGAATCCACATAGACATCATACAGAACATACAATATCGGAACACTAACCATAAAACATAAAACTCTAGAGTGTATTATAGGCTGATTACAGTGGGAATATACAATTAACAGATGGGAAATATCTATATAAGCAGAGGGAGGGATGTTGCCTTGGCGAATACAGTATACAGTGTTGGGCCATTGCAATAGAGTGCAGATTGGTATTCGAGGTCATTGATGACAAGGTGCAGTAATCGGCCCAATGCAAAGTCACTTAATCCCTATGAGCCTGATGGCTGGTTGATGAGGGCCACAGCAGGGGGGAAACTGTTCAGGTGGCAGGCGGTTTTGGCCATGAGTCTTTGAGAGATGGGGTGTCCGGGGTGGGCGGCGATGATCTGACCTACACGCTTACTTGTCCTGGAGGCGTGCTGGTCCCTGATGGAAGGCAGGTGACAACCAGTGACCAGACGATGCACTGCAGTTTGCCCTTGCAGCGGGTAGACGCAGATCCAAACCAGACGGTGATAGAAGAGGTGAGGATGGACTCCTTTGGTCACGTTTTCCCCCTATACTAGGCTATATGACCTGGTTCTTGAATGGACACATAGGAGAGGGCTAGATCCCCATATTAAGTTGGACAAGCTTTCTCATGGGGCTTCTAAACTACAGGCAGGAGGGTTGTATTACGAACATGTCGTTGAGATGCAGAGGTTCCCTTCACGTTGTCCGTCAAGCCGATGGAAGTCAACACTGACTTCTTTGCTTTCAGTCACTATTGGAAATATATGCCCTATGGATATGAGTTGAGGATGAACAACATAAATGTCCTGCTAACTTGTGGCTCTGACTGTTTAACTGGCCACAACTCCATATTAAGAAGGTCTTTGTAATGTTTGGTATGCTCAGTGTATGTCTGGATTGGAGAATATGTGGACCGTGCAGGCTTAAAGGCCCAGTGCCTTTAAGCACTGATGTTGGAATTAGAGCTGTTTAAAAAGACTGCCTGAAATTTCAGCCTGTTTTGGCTGGGTGGAGTTTTGGCCTGCCTGGTGACATCACCTGGAGTTAATAATATTTATATTATGTTAATAGACCTATAAGAAAGGAAGTTCCAAACCTCTCTGCCAATAACAGCTAGTTTTCAGTTTTCCCCCTCTCTACTCAGACCACTCCCAGACAGTCCTAGCAACATTTTTGATTGAGAAATTGCTCTTTACTAAGAAGCTATTTCTGTTTCTTATTGACCATTTTGATTGAAAGCAATCACAGTAAGGTACTTAATTGTTACCCAAAAAATATTTGATATTGAGATTTTAAAAAACAGCTGCATTGGACCTTTAACGGTCCAACTCATAACAGAGCTGGCTTTAGTTCAATAGTAGCCTCTGCCGAGTCCCCAACAACTGGACGGTCCAGTTTTCAAGGGAAATGGAAAGAGAGCCTGTGACGAGACTTCTACTTTTGGACGCTAACAAAGCGACCCTCCATCTTAACTCCTCCACATTTACTGGATTCATTGAACAGTGCACAAGAGAACCTCCCCCAACAGTTATTTTTCTTCTTCTGTTCAAGACCAGTATTTAGGGCAGGGGTATTAAAATCTTACCCTACGAGGTCCAGAGCCTGCTGCTTTTCTGTTCTTCCTGATCATTTATTGCACCCGCCTGGTGTCCCAGGTCTAAATCGGTCCCTGATTAGAGGGGTACAATGGGGAAAAAAGGCAGTGGAACTGGCTTCGAGGTCCAGAGTTGAGTTTGAGGGATGTAGGGGATCTAGTTTCACGCGTGTCTTTTATGGCTGCTACGTTAGGTTAGTTCAATAGTTCATTCCATTCTATACCATTCTATACCATTCTTGGAAGCAGTGACTATAGTGGATGGCAAAGCTAGTTTTGACCAAATGTGGGTTGCTTTCTCCATCCCCATAAATGCACAACATGTCTGATATCAGTAAAAAAAAAGTCAGTGGAAAGGTGAGTAAAAAATAAGATTAGAGTAATGAAAATGGAGAACCACACGGTGGTACAGAGTATCTCGTTTTAGCACCATGGAGAGTTCTCTGCTCCAGCCTCTATTTCTTCCTCGGTTCATTTCTCTTTAGCCGATGTCGACTGTGTTTACTATGCTTGAGTAAGCATAAAGACGCTCAACGGGATATGAAGAACGGCTAACTCTTGTCTATGTGTGACATCAACAAGAAGGATTGCCCTGGGTAAGAGAGAGAGAGAAGAGAGAGAGAGAGAGTGAGTGATCATTGTAATATAAAAGTGTCATACCACGGGACTTAAATCACTGCCCTGGTGGCCCAGCCTGCTCTACCATGGGATTGAATAGAAGGGAATATCCAATGAAAAACAAAACGTTATATCTCTACCACAACAACAAAAAAATCATTATGAAAAGTGGAAACATGTAAAGTGTAATCCACAAACTCAATTGATGTATAATATGTTGGTAAAAGGTATGGTGACTATTTATTCAGAGCTACGGTAAGGAAATAAAAATGTGGCTGATAAACCATCGGTCGCTCAACCGGGGAAACTGTGTTATTCTAACATAAATATTCAATGTGACACTGCATTTTTTAAATATGCCCTTAGGCGGGGAACAACCCACTGCCCCTCCTTCAGTCGATTTACATCGGTGCTCCTTTACGATCGCTTAAGGACAGGCAAGATAATCGTGCAGATCATCATTTAGTTAAGTTCTTTATGGAGCTCAATTAGTCAATTAACTGGTGGCATCATAGCGAGCAGAGAGCCTACACAGAACCTGGATTGCAGTAATCGAACAAGATGCAGGAACAAGCTCTTAGAAAGCTCTTATTAAACGAGCATGAGGTTGCAAAGTGCTATCAGTATGGTGGGCAACCAGGCAGCACAGCTCCTCAGGTGTTTGTTTGCGATTAGCTTTATACCCATGATTTTTTTGGCAAATGTAAGATGCTTCGGAAATGAATGCATGTGGATGGATTGGATTGTGATGAACAATACGGTAGAAATTGTGACACTGTGGCATATAGGCCTACTCTATATATCTCTTCATCATCATTCATGTTATGGAAGGGGCTCAGTTGCTTCAATGGTCCTGTGACTACGCGGCTTGGCTTGCGTCCATCTACCCTACCTATTTATTACTAGCGTTAAGCTACATATTATTCTGCAGCTTTACCCCAATATTTAGTGCATTGCAACGTAATTGAACTAATATTAAGTCGCCATTGTTGTGTTTGAAGAGATGTGCCGCTTCATTCACCTTGCTTCTGTGTTTGTTTGGTTATACTGTCATATCAATAACGTCTCACACACGAGCAGATGGTTTAAGAAACGTTTCACAGTTCTTAGTTTACATGGTCCACATTTAGCTATCATTAAAAGTAAGAAATTACTCACTTTAGATATATATGTATATACATTTTTAATTGTATTTTTTTACCCCTTTTTCGCCCCAGTTTGTAGTTACAATCTTGTCCCATCGCTGCATCTCCCGTACGGACTCGGGAGAGACAAAGGTCGAGATCCATGCGTCCTCCGAAACACAACCCCGACAAGCCACACTGCTCGCTTATTGACACACTGCTCGCTTAACCCGGAACCCAGCCGCACCAATGGGTCGGAGGACACACTGTAGAGCTGGTGACCCGAAGTCAGCGTGCATGCGCCCGGCCCACCACAAGGAGTCAAGAACATCCCGGGCCGGACAAACCCTCCCCTAACCCGGACGACGCTGGGCCAATTGTGCACTGCCTCATAGGTCTCCCGGTCGCAACACAGCCCGGGATCGAACCCAGATCTCTAGAGACCCCTCTAGGACTGAAATTCAGTGCCTTAAATCGCTGCGCCACTCGTGAGGCCACATATATTTATACATATATTTTTTTACATGCAGCAATTTTGTGAAATCATACAACAATTAATGTGTACTAGAGTGATAGAAAAATAACAGGAGCTAAAGCAAGTATTCACTGAATACCACATTAGAATGTTGACAGGAAGAAATGTTCTAAGGAATGTTCCCTATTGTAGATCACTTTGATAGTGGTTGTCTGAACAGGAGAGTGGGAGGCTGGGTTTCATGAATCATATTGTGAACCCATCCAAGAGACTGCTGCATTCCCAGTCACCTCAACTCATCCTCAGACATCAAGTGGGATTTGGGGACCTTTCAATCATCATGGCCTGTTTACCAATGGAATTATCAATTGAAACTCGAAACGTGAGCTTTCAGCAGCCTTTTAGAGATGTTAATTGTTACATTGTTTCCCCCATGTCCGATGTGTGCTTCCGATCCTAGGGGGAGGCAATGTGCCGCATTGGGTGCCCATTCACATTGCCTCGTGTGGTGGTGCCACATTTTGGAGCAGGGGTCTAGTTTCTCTCTGTTGAGTACGTAAATGTACGGCCTCTGTATTGTTTCGGGCTTAGGGATTGTATGGACGTATGGTTCTATGCTATTATTAGGAGTGTAAATACTGTGATGTATTTTCAGAAAGATAATGTCACCTCTGTAGAAGTGAGTTGGTATGACCCATTACAGGTAGGAGTGTTACCAACTAGGGTGCATGTTTTGACCTTCAGTTTGTTTCAGACCTTCAAGGGCTGGAGGAAATGGGTAGACCGCGAAAAATGTATCTGCGTTGTCCCTCTGCGATAGTAATGATGCTTGTTCTGTGTGCAGCTTTAAGGTAAAGCAGCTGTCGGACACTGTGAAGTTTTTACCAGACAGTTATTCTGTCTTTTCTGATTTTCTAGGATCCGCTTTGTCAAATATCGAGTTGACTGCCTACCACTATAATCGTGCTGTAAATAGAACAGCTGACTCCTAGAATCCTTCATTTTTGAAGAAGTGTACATTTCTTGAATTAGAGCTCATTCAATGCTTGAAGCTGGAGAAACTCGCAAGAGCGATAGGGGAGTGGAGTTTCTCCTTACGATGTAACCTTTGCATGACTCTGTGACCTTGAACCTGGTTCCCTGGTGGTCGCTAAGACTGTAACTTTGGCACAGTCTTCTAGTTGGTCAAGAAAACCCCAACCTCGTAGCTCTGTGTCCGTTTCTTGTTACTTACAGTGCCTTGCGAAAGTATTTTTTGCGACCTTTTGCTACATTTCAGGCTTCAAACATAAAGATATAAAACTGTGGATTGTATTTATCATCATTAGTCATTTAGTTCAACATTGGATCATTCAGAGATCCTCACTGAACTTCTGGAGAGAGTTTGCTGCACTGAAAGTAAAGGGGCTGAATAATTTTGCACGCCCAATTTTTCAGTTTTTGATTTGTTAAAAAGGTTTGAAATATCCAATAAATGTCGTTCCACTTCATGATTGTGTCCCACTTGTTGTTGATTTTTCACAAAAAAATACAGTTTTATATCTTTATGTTTGAAGCCTGAAATGTGGCAAAAGGTCGCAAAGTTCAAGGGGGCCGAATAATTTCGCAAGGCACTGTATATTTGTTTGGTTAATCAATAGTCCTCACGCATCCTCAGCAGACTGCGTGCTATGCCATTCCGTTGCTGTTGTAATAATGTGTCATCCCCACTGCAAGGGGTACATGGAAACCGCCTGTGTGATTTCTGGAGAAGCACATTTCTCACAGAGCTCTTGGGTTGTTCTGAAGTGGAGTGCACTACGAAGGGAGAATTAATGGGAAATCTACCCTATGTAATCGCTGTGCTTTCATAAACCCCTCGTTTTGTGTTCTCCATGTTCACAGTTTGTGTTGTTGTGTTGGTTCTGTATGCACTATGCGGTGTGGTACACAGTGTTGTTGTGCTTGGGTAACAGATGGTTAACAACAAAGTGCTAGGCGATAAATCTCTTAAGACTGTGGAATTCTGTCGGGATCCAATCACTCTTTAGCGCAATGGTGTTTCATATCAAACCAGTTATCATCATTGTATTCTCTATGTTTCTTAGTTTGCTAAATGAAGTCGCTAAACGGAAACAGGGGCCCCTTTGTGGCCCTGTCTGGAAGAGCATTGCTGTTTAAAAAGGCTATCGTCTCAGTGCTCAGGAAGGATGTCATTTTGAAGAATAGTGGGTTGTATTTTGGATGGCTTGTCCGACAGGGCTCTTATAGTAGTTTGCTTTCTGTCTGCTTTTCTGTCTTTTCTGTCTGCTTTTCCCCCCTCTCTGTCTCTCATTTCTCTCCCTCCTCTCTTTCTGAAACATCTGCCTATTGCGCTCCTCTGCTTAATCTCTCTCTTTCTCTTTCTGTCTTCCTCTATCCTCCTCTCAACCTCATCTCTCTCTCTGTCTTCCCTACCATTCCCCCTCTCCCCTCTCCCTCCCCACTCTCTCCTTCCAGCTCCCGATCATGGCTTCCTCTGTGGTCAGCCTGTATTTCCTGGAGCTGACCGACGTGTTCAAACCGGTGCGGTTGGGCTACAGCTGCAATGACCGCAGTCTGAGCATGCCCTACATCAGGCCCGCTGAGGAAGTCATCCCTTTCCTCATGCTCTTCAGCCTGGCCTTCGCTGGACCTACAGCTACGGTCAGTATAACCACAAACCTCATCCCCTCCCTCCCTATTCGTTGCCTGAAGGGTATAGCATCATAGCCTGTTTCCAGATCTGTTTTTGGCGTCTTACCAACTCCTAGTCACGCCAAACAATGACCATGGAAGTTGGAAAGACAGTACGATCAGATGTGGGACCAAGCTAGTGGCATCAGTGTGCTCTTCAATTTACTTTCATTCCGGTGTTAGCTGAACTCACAGTCAGTGTTCAACCAAATGTATTCTTAGGGGATCACTTCTTAGGGTTTAGGGCCTGTGCTGGAAAACTCACTCCGTCCTGGTTTACTCACTGTGTGTGTGCTTAGTCCCCCTCTAAGGGTTCCATATTCAGATTGTCAGCTAAATTCACTCTTCATGTTTCATTTCTAAGGGCTTACTCACGGCCAGCATGCCCTTAATCTCAGTGTGTTCCCTCCTAAGGGTTCCTCCACATTTCAGTAGTCACATATGGTTTATTCATGCTGAATGAGAGTTCAGGGAGAATCCAACGGGCTTACTTACACTGTCTGAGGTTCACTTCAAAAAGGTATGCCTTTTCATATCTTAGCATGCTCATTTACCTAGACTTACTATATCAGAAGGGTTTTCTCCCAATGGTATGTCACAATGTGTTTACTCATGCAGATGAATTCACTCCTAGGCTGTATAATCACTTCTAAGGGTTCACTCACCCAGAAGTGTACACTCCCTAGGTTTTTTCCCCCTTTACAGTGGATTTACCTTTAGGGTCTAGTGAAGAATAGGTTTTCATTGTTTTCAAATATAATATCTCACTCTTCCAAAAGTGTTCTTTCTTTGGGCTCGTAAGGATTTCAAGTGCCATCACTTTGCTAAAGGTCTTGGTTTTGGAATAGTTTCTTCCATAAAGATAACATCTATGGTGTTCTATCTATCGTCTCTTCTCTATATTAGACACTGCTCGGGGGAGAAAACAACAGACCTGAAGGTGTCCGCGATACAGTTTCCCATGGACCTTTTATGGAAAGTGTTGGCCTACACGTTCCAAAACATCTTCAGATTTCTCTGGTTAATAATTGCGTGTTATATTCATACAATCCTTAGCATCACTCTGCTGCTGCTGCTCTCTCTATGGTCCTCAGCAAAAATTCCCCTGACAGCGTCTCGCTCGGCGACACATTCTCTTTCTCTCTTTCGGCTGTTATCACCTAGGCAACCTGCGGGGTGTTGTGCTTCTTGCGGTGTCATGCTTTGTCTCTCAGACCCATACAGTTTGGCTGGCGCTGTCAGCTTCTATTTGGACTGTTGCCCACCTAGGGCCACTGGCTGAACATCAACACAGACAGACAGACAGACAGGCAGACAGACAGACAGGCAGGCAGGCAGGCAGGCAGGCAGGCAGGCAGACAGGCAGGCAGACAGGCAGACAGACAGACAGACAGACAGACAGACAGACAGACAGACAGACAGACAGACAGACAGACAGACAGACAGACAGACAGACAGACAGACAGACACAAGACGGCCATATAAGCATACAAAAAATATTTTCAGTATAATGGCTAATGAGTCCGCCTCTAGCAACATGGGCTACGATGGTTAATGCAACTCCCCATCTCCCTCCTTGAGTCATTAACTTCATATTATCCCCCTTGATTGAGATAAATCATATATATAGATTCTATAACATCAATATTCTGTAGCAGGAGATTATTGATGGACTATAAATCCTGCCTATTTAATTTGTTCCCACTCGCTGATCCTCTCATCATTAAAGTAAATGCAGGCAATTATGTATTTAATGTTATGTTCCTCCTACTGTGCCGAACGCACACTTTACATTATACAGTATAGGCTATACTTTAGTAATTGCTCCTAGAATGGACATGTGTTCATTATTATTATTATTTGTTTTGAATAATGTTTGTAGGGGCTTTAATATTGCAAATAGATTGTGGCTTCAATCATTGTACAGTAATTGTCTGCATTCTTTCCAATCCCCCATATATATATATATATATATATACATATATATCATTTTTATTTTATTTTTTTAAACAAATATAAATATTCTTTTAAATATGTACACTGCATTCAGAAAGTACTCAGATCTCTACACTTTTTTTCAACATTTTATTTTTGGGAAACGATTACTGTGATTCATCCTATACTGTTCCGAACATCATTACCTCTTAGCAACAGATGTGGGATACATACACACACTCTCCCCACCCTTCCCCCACAAACAACCACAAGCTCAGATGTTCAACAGTTGTTCCATCCCCGAGGCCAACTCAAGAGAAGACTTGACGTGCGAATGCATATACAGTTGCAGCTGTTTGAGAAGGCATGCAAAATTGAGCAAGAATGGGGAGGTTTTCAAGTCCTAGCTGAAGGAGCTCAGATACACCCCTTTCCCCTGAAACACACGCACGCTGGTCCCCCGTTGTGACCATTTCCCCAAGCATCTCTGAGCATCTCACATTATGTATGTGTTCATACATAATTGAAGTTATCCCCTGGAGTTTTCTCCATGTCGATGTTTTCCTCTTTCTCATACAGTCTGTCATTGTATGGTGTTTCCCACCTGTTCTCATGGAGTAGATATATTTCCCCCTGCTGCTTAGATGGTTCAACCCAGATGTACAGTGTTTCCCCAACAGGGTAATTTGTTTCTCACCCCGCAGGTGAGATAGTACGTGCCAGCTGTCGTGGGGAGTTTCCCACGCGGGTCCTGTGGTTTGTCCCAGCTGTGTTCCTGTGTAGTAACCAATCTCTACCTTAGCATGGCACTGGGAGCCGTGGGAGGTGTCAGACTGTAGTAGCTGCCTCTTAGGCAGCCAGTTAGTGTAGCTGCCTCAGAGGCATGTAGTTATTTTAGCTGCCTCAGGTGGTGGAGCAGCCCTGCATTCACTTTAGCCATCTCTCCTTCACTAACAGATGCTGCTATCCACTGAGATTATGAATACATTATCTGTCAGTGTTGGCGTCATTACCTAATACATTTCTAGTCAATTCAGGAGCAATCCTATGAATAAATTATTTGGTCCAATTATTCAACATACAGAAACTGAACTAGGATGGACCCCAAACCTGGTCTGTGTTAATTAAACCCTCCCTCTGTCTGTCCTTTCTGTCGAATCTCTTCTTAGATAATGATAGGAGAAGGTATCCTGTATTGCTGTCTGTCTAGGAGAAAGACTGGGGTCAAAACAGAGGCCAATATCAATGCAGCCGGCTGCAATTTCAACTCGTACATACGGCGTGCAGTTCGGTTTGTTGGTAAGTTTAGGTATTTTCTCAATCGTGACATCTTGAAAACATAATGGCGTATCTAACTTCACAACACTGAAACAGCTGTGTAGTGAACACCCACATTTTCTGCATAGTGTTTTGTCTTGTCTTTTGGTGATTAGCTGAGTAATACCTCCCTTGCTCTCCACTTTCTGCCCCCCCCATCACTCTACCAGGGGTCCACGTATTTGGACTGTGCCTCACGGCTCTCATCACTGATGTCATCCAGCTGTCGACGGGCTACCACGCCCCATACTTCCTGACAGTGTGTAAACCCAATTACACCACGCTCAACTTGACCTGTGACGACAGCTCCTTCATCACAGAGGACTTCTGTTCTGGAGGAGCAGACCCAGCCATCATCAACGCTGGCAGGTCAGAGTGCTGATCTAGGATCATGTTTGCCATTTAGATCCTAAATAAAGATTAGGACTGGTGGAGGGGAACGTTATCCTAGATTTGAAGGGGAAAAGTAGGAGAAACTTCACCCTGGAGTTTGTAAACACAGGCACTGAAATTGTGCTCTGCAAGTAGCACGCAACGTCGTCTATAGTGGGCCGCCACAGATGGTCATTAAGCATATCGCTCCAATGTAGTATATGCAGAAGTTTCACACATTATTACAGCGAACACATTTCCCCGCCAGTAAACCAACAACATGCCTACTGTACATCTATCTGTTGTTCATATACTCTACATTGGGAAGCTATGTTACGAAATGCTCATTTGCAATGTTAAGAATAGCGCTAGCTTGCTAAACAACACCCACACTAGCCTCTACCTCAGGAGTGACTCACCGCCAGTCTCAGAGACATTAGTTTGTTAAAGGCACTTAAAGGAAATAATCACCCATTTTAAATGTTATATCGGCCTGCTTGAACGGCAATACATGTAGCTCAGATACACATGAAAACATGAAATGACCCTGGGAATTGATAGAACATCGCTCAGAGAAGCACGAATACAATATAACATAAAAAATGGGTGAATCTTCTTTATTTGAATGTCTCCACTCTCCACCAAGTTGCTGGTTTAACTTAATAAATACTGTGTCTGACTCACTGTACAATGTAGCTGTCCTAGCTACGGTCTGCCGGTACAGAAATAAGAAGAGAGCAAGGAGAACCGGAGATGCTGTTCCTACAGCCCACTCGGTTCATCCCGGTGCACTTACGAAACAGGGAATGTGTGGCAGATCTGCCTGAACCCACACACAGACCAGGCAACTGAGTATTTCACAGCTATCATTTTCAGCTCTTACCAAGGCTGTCAGTTTCTGTTTACTCAATATGCGGAATCTGTACTGTGTGTATTCTGTTCTGTCCAGCCTCTCAGGAAGGGAAGTAGGCCTGTGCACATCTGCATGGAGATAGGCCCCTTTGTAATCCATGTTAGAAGGTCCCTCAGTTGTCAGATTAAACATTGTTGATTTTCTTATGATTAGCATATATTTTAAGTCCTTTAAGGGTGCTGTTTTCGTATTGTATAAATGATGTAGGCTATGGAATACTTTAATAGGCAAGTGAGTCTGGAGGAGGGCCATAGATGAATGACGGCTACAGCACAGTAGGTATGTGCTGCTCCTGAAGTCTGATTGTCCGTCATTTTTAATAAAGTGAATTAACAGCTGTATGTTGACTTCATTCCTCGGTGGCAAGCTAGTGCAGGCTAGGGATGTGACAATAACTCGCAATGCTTATGCTCAAACTGCTCAAAATATGGTCAGGGATTTGTGGGGCAAATATAACCAACTCATTGCTGTGGCAAATCGATCACGGGTTGCGCCCTTCACGGTGGATCTCCCTTCAGTCCGTCTCACCGTCTCTCAAGCGGAAGATAAAAAATGACCGTCTCCCTCTCCTGTCGTTCCAGGAAGTCCTTTCCCTCGCAGCATGCCACCCTGGCCGCCTTCGCTGCTGTCTACGTCTCTGTAAGTAATCCAGCTACAAGCACACATACACACACACACAGACGTACACACACATCCTTCTCCTCAGCCTACTGCCACACAGCAGTCTAGTCTAACTGGTCCTCATCCACTGGATGATGACCATGTGTCTTACTCTACAAATGTTTTCCATGTTACTCTATTTCGGTTTGGACAGTCTCTGTTAAGGTCAAACAAAAACATACATATTCCTTGGAATGGTTGAATTGGAACACAGTCGTAATGCAAATCAAGTTTCGACAAGGCACCTCTGCTAACAATTAAACAGCTATTTTATAGTGTATTGATTCCAGGCCTCTCTACAAACAAGAACAATTTGTCAAAATAGATAACTGTAGATAACTGTATAGACGATAGCTGAATTATTAGCTGTACGGCATCCATAGTAGGAACTCGCCAGTTGTCAGACAAAACTCCCTGGCTGTGGCCGAAATCTGTCTTGCCTACTACTTACTAAAACGGCATACTGCATACTACATGCTCATACTACATACTATTTAGAACATACTGTTTGGTAAAACTGAATGCAGTATGCAACAAATAACAGCATACTATATAATACATCTATACTGTGAAGGCATCATCTAATGTGCAATCGCGCTTGTTACCGGTCATTCGTTCATTTTTGTAGAGCGAGTCCCATATTCTGATTATCAGCTGTTGTCAATCGCACGTGGATCTGAAAAGACGATCCTCTTCCTCTATAGTGTGCAGACAATTCTACTAGATAATGAACCGAAATGAGTATGACATCCTGGCATTTAAAGAATGCATATACTTTAAAAGTTTATCTTTTCGCATACCCAAAATGCCTACTATTTAGAATGTAAGTATGGTGAGTTTTACGACAAAACTTCCACAGTTGCCAGTTGGCGACTTCCTAATATGGATGCCTGAGTAATGGCACACTGAGTCTCCTCTCTCCTCCAGATGTACTTCAACGCTACGCTGACGGACTCCTCCAAGCTGCTGAAGCCCCTGCTGGTCTTCACCTTCATTATGGGTGGCATCATCTGTGGCCTGACCCGCATCATCCAGTTCAAGAACCACGCCATCGACGTCTACTGTGGCTTCCTCATCGGAGGCGGGATCGCCGTCTACCTGGTGAGATGCTCTAGTAGATCTCTAGTTGATCACTGATCTTCTAGGTCTTGGTCCGGGGAGACTAACTGGTGACACTCGATGACTGTAGATCTGGGTCTGCGTATGGAAGAGAACCCTATCCCCTATAAAGTGCACTACTTTTTCTGGTCAAAAGAAGTGCACTATATAGGGAATAATGTGCCATTTCGGACACTCCAGGCTCTTTAGTCTTGGTCCTGGAGACCGACAAGAGGTGCAGGTTTTTGTTCCAGTCCATGTTGTAACACACCTCATTCACCTTGTAAATGACATGCCAAATTGATTTAGTTGAATTAGGTGTATAAGTATCATGATAGAACAAAAGCCTGCAGACCCGGTGGGTCGACCTGGACCAGGATGGAAGAACACTGATCTGAAGATTCATCTCATTGAAGCCATTCTTTCTAATACTAGAGCACACCTCTGATATAGCTAGCCTCTCATCCCCTTCTGGCATTTAGAAAAAAATAAGGTGCTATCTAGAACCTAAAACAGGTTTTCGACTGTTCCCATAGGAGAAACCTTTGAAGAACTATTTTAGGTTCCAGGTAGAACCCTTTTGTTTCCAGGTAGAACCCTTTTGTCTTCCATGTAGAGCTCTTTCCACTGAGGGTTCTACATTGAACCCAAAAGAGTTCTAACTTGAAATAAAAAGAGTTCTACCTAGAACCGAAAGGTTCTCCTATGGGGACAGCCAAAGAACCCTTTTGGAACCATTTTTTTCTAAGAGTGGAGCCTCTAGGAAAAGGTGCAACTGTCTGTCTGTATATTGATGGATGTAATGAATAGTGGCATGTTTTGCTAGCTTGTTTGTTGAGTCTGTGGTGCTTTTGTAAATGGGGTTCCAGAAATCCAATTACCGGCATGCTGAACAGAGCAGGATGCACTAGTTTTGAGCAATATGATTCATGCTGTTGTATGAGGGTGTCAATGTTTCAACATTATTCAAATACTGTTGGCTATAATTAGGCTACATGGTAATGGATATGTCACCAAAATGAAATGTGCATTGAATTAGCTTAATGTGCAGCATCAGAAATACATAACATGATTACGATTGGTAAAGATACTGTACAATACTGTGCATTTGCTCAAATCCTTTTCAGCAATATGCGGCAAAATATTGGATTTTCATGGTATTGGATCATGGACATGTATAAATAACAGACATGCACATCCCACAAACATTCATGTCACACCACCTACACCCACCCACACAATATCCTCACATTGAGGAATATTAAATCAGAAGTGCTTGAGGCTATGATGTGGCTATGATCGTGCCACTGACAATTTACCACGACAGTAATACAGTTGGCTGCTGCATTATCTATGACTCAGTGACTAAGACATGTCACATGACCAGTGGCACACCAAATCCACTGACACAATCGTGCAGACCTCATGTTGAGCGAATGGCTCTTTGCCCTTGCTTGGTTTTTTTAAATGTCTTTTTGTCTTAGATATGTTCACTGAATAATGCTTGATTGTGTACTAATGTCTGTCTACAGACGCCTAAGACAATTTTAGACAGTTATAGGTAGATACAGATATATTAGGTATAGGTAGGTAGGTAGAGGTAGCTCAGGATGGTAGTTCAACCTATAAAGAATGCTGTCATGGTCTGTCCTCCCTTCAGGGTCTGTATGCAGTGGGTAACTTCCAGCCTACTCGGGACACGTCCAGACAGCAGCCCCAGCCTCCCCCGCTCCGCGAGCCCCCCAGGAGCAACACCGTGCCCAACGTCAGCCAGAGCGCAGGGCGCCACCTGCAGCCCAACAGCCTCAACAGCATGAACAGCCTGAACAGCATCAGCACCACCGATAGCCTCACCGCCGCCCGTCCCGCGACCCTCCTGACCCGGGTCCCCTCCTGCCGTGAGTCCAGCTCCCTGAACAACCTGAAGAGGGCCAGTGCTGATGTGGAGTGCATCACCTCGTCAAGCACGCTGTGTAAACAGGACAGCCTGGTGACCTTTAACAGTAGCACGTTACCCAGGTCGCATGGCGGCTCGCTCCCCGAAGAGCACCGGGTCCCACGCCGCCACGCGAGCATCCACGCCTCCATGGACTCCACGCGCTCCAAGCAGCTGCTGTCGCAGTGGAAGAGCAAGAACGAGAACCGCAAGTTCTCACTGCAGGTGATGGACAGTGGGGTGGTGGTGGGACGCCACCATTCAACATCCTCCTCCTCGCCCCAGAGGACCATGGAGCTGAGGTGCAGCTCTGAGCCGTCCGCCATGGGCCTGGAGGCGGAGCTCCGTGCTCAGGGCCACATCCCCGCCCAGTACATGAAGCTAGCAGCTAGCATCGTGCCGCTGTCCAACCACCTCCCCCACAATGGGGGCAGCAGCGGCCTGGCCACGGGGGCCCGCGTCTCCATCCAGTCCCGGCCAGGCTCCTCCCAGCTGGTCCACATCCCGGAGGAGACCCAGGAGCACAACAGCAGCACCTCCACCAGGGAGGATGAGGATGACGAGGACAGAGATGATAGCTATGTCGGCGGTGGGATCCCCGGCGGGGGAGGATCAGCGCGCTCCAAGTGGCTGAAAGTGGCCAAAGAGGGCGCCCTGTGCAGGACTAACAGCCTAACTAACCAGCCGCGCATCATGCAGGTCATCACCGTGTCCAAGCAGCAGGGTCTGCTCCAGCACGGCAGCCCCAAGAGCTCTGAGGACGGTAGCGTGGTCAGCTGCACAGGCTCCATCCATTACAAGGCCCTGACGGACCAGGAGCCCGGCCAGGGCATCGTAAGGGTGGAGGCCCACCCGGAAAACAAGCCTGTGATCAAGCCTCCGGACGGCAGTGGCTCCTGGAGGTGGAAGCCGCAGGAGCAACGGGGTAGCATCCGTCAGTCCTTTGAGCTCAACGACCTCAACCGCGACTCGGAGAGCTGCGACTCGCTCAAGGACGTCTACGGCTCCATCGACGGGAGGATGAGTCAGACGGGTACGGACACTGGCAGCGAGCGTGGCGGTGGGGGAGGGGGTCACCCCTATGTGCACCACCCACACTACCACCACCACCACCCCCACCAGGGCATCACCACCATCCGTGTGACCCCTGTGGAGGTACTAAGTGGAGGGGGCAGCGAGGCCGCCTCCGAGACCCTTTCCATCGCCTCCAGTCGGGAGTCCACCCTGCGGAGGAAGGGCAAAATCATCCTGCTCCCGGATAGAGGTCCAAGTCCGGACAACTCCAGGAACTATTTCAAAGGGGCCTCCCCCACACCGCCCCCCACCCTGGGTCTGGCATATAGGGAGTGAACAGCTGCACAGTCAGCACTTATTCTTACCATTCCCCCTTACTGCCCATGTGGTGGTCCTATCTGCCCCCCCCATGAGTGGCCTTCTACACTGGATCTAGTCTGGACCCCACAACAAGACCAATGAGAACATTCAGCTCATAAACGGCTGTATATTATCAAACCCGTCATGGATTCAGTGGAGTTAGCTGGGCTGGATAAATTGTCCAATGGTCATATAGTTCATTAGAGCTATCTTAGTGTGTCTGGTCCAGGAAGGCCACTGTACAGTACATAGGGGTTTCTCCATTACTCAATAATCTGATCATTCTTCATTTTTCGCAGTTGTTTTACTGTTAGACCTGGGCTACCTTTTATTGGTGTGTGTTCTTTGAGAAAATGAAACTATAGCACGCACAATAATCCTTTAAGAATGCAGGAGACGCTGGATAATCGCCACAAGGTCATTTTGCGCACACTTTTCAACCCTCCTTTCATTACATTAACTTTGATCCATTTGAGAAGCACAACTTCTAACTCTTTTTATATAGTGGCTATAGTGGTTTGAACTAGGAATTTGATACTATTTTGTTATCACCCGGCAAGAGCCTTCGATGGCAATAAACCGTGCAAGTTGTTTATTAAGGGTGCGTTCCTAAATTCTCTCCGGAGTGCCAGAGGGTTGTCAGATTGTCTGTTTGTACATTCAGAGCGTTTCACTCTCGGAGCGTTCAGGGCGCACACTGGACGCTCTGGCCGAGGAGTAGAGTTGGCAGTCAACGGCAGTCAATCACCCAACCTAACTGGCTAAAGTTAGCTAGCTTGCTAGCTACTTCCAGACATAAATGAGAGAACAGCTCAGTCTGACCATTTTACTCCCCCTAGCAGAGCTGGTTGGGCTGTTTATGTTATCCAGAGCGTTGGTGACTGTAACTGTGCTGCTGGCAACAATTTACTAACGCTTTTTTTTGCCTATGTTTACTGATACTGGCCATATTCAACAGCTGTTGAGCGTTCGTACATTCATCAGTTATTCTGCGCTCTGGCACACTCAGACGAGAGTGCTCTGAAATCTGAGTAGATAGCCAGAGTGAATTTTATGAACACACCCAAAGTTGATAGACATGATGTTTTGTAGGCTTTTTCCATTGACGATCTGTTCTCTTTCTCAGCATATTAATATCCCTGTGTAATGTGACTGTCATAGTGTGTTGCACTTCATAGCAACTGCATAGTAAATGCATAGCAACTCTAGAGGTGCTTTTCATAATACAACTCTCTGACAATTGTGAAAATAAATGTTTCTATTTTTTTGCTATGTACTGTACATATTTATAGTACTCTGATTGTGCTGCCAACAATATTCACATGTCCTCATTTGCTTTTTGCTAATTATTGATAGTCTATTTTACCAGAGATGTGTTTATTCAAAGTTGTTGTTTTTGGATCTTTAGCAGGATATGCATTGATTTGGCAGATGATTTATAAAAGAGCGATGTTTTGAGAAATCACCAAATGTTGTCACCGGGGTTAGAAATCCCAGTAACTCTCCCAAAATCCCCAGGTTTTTCAGAAGTCGTGAGTGAATTTCCTCCAGACGCTGGGATTCTTACAACCGGGATTTCTGGAAACCAGTATGTCATGCTTTTTTTTTTTTAGCTCACAGTGGTATACAGTGGCAAATACTGTATATTAATAGACGAACAGGGGCAGTGGATACAGTGTGTAAGATAATTGATTAGTAGGGGCAGTGGGTTAACTATGTAAGATAATTGCTTACTAGGAGCCTTAATAAAAAAAAACATTTCTTAAAGATGGGAAATTCAAGAAGGACTTTGAGTCTTTGTGTCCTTTGTTGCCTTTTAAAATAAGTATACTAATAAGTATTTGTGGGTTTTGATAATCATTTTGATAAAGTATCCTTTTTCCTATCAGCTCATATAGCCAACTAAAATCTATAACTGCTGTACATGTTGTGAATGCTACTCACTTTGCGCTCAACTCATTTCGTTGACTCATTTTCAAGTAAATGTATCTATTGATGAGTGCCATAAAAAGGAAACCACTCTCGGGAGAGGCTTCTCTTCCCAACCCATTGCTATGCGCACACGAATTGGTCTAATTATCCGGTTGATTTTCCAGATTGGACAATGTGACAGCCAAGCCTGTGCTGTGGACTTTGGTTGTACTGTTAGATTAAATTAAATCATACATTAGTCTCCCTTGGGCTATAATGTACAGTGTACGAGTCACGACTGAAGCCCTGTTTATACCTGGTTCTAACATGCGTCCTTTCTTGATCTTGTTCACATTCTGACTGCATTGTGATTGGATTGTGATCAGATCTTTCAGCCCACATCCGGAGGTAGTCAGGTACACATAGGTAGTCAGGCACACAGGTATAGACAGATGTGGACAGTTCAACAATTTTAAATCATCGTTATCTCGCCCTTTAAAATCATTGACAGATGGCACCATTGACTTATGTCAATATGTGTCTTAAAATAAATAAATATTATTTTGAAAGAATAGCAGTCAAACAATTTACATACAGGGAGGAACCAGGAAATCAGATACCAATGCAGACACAGTGGACGGATTAGGCTTTTCACACCGGATATTTTTCAGAGGAGATCTGATTTGTCAAAAGACCAATTTGTGAAACAAAGATCAGAACTGGGCTACCTGTGTAAATGCAGCCTTTGAGACATTTTAATACCACATTAGATACATTTCTGAAAATGTGGGCACAATCAGAGTGTGGGCAAGATCAGCACAAAGAACGCATGTTAGCGCCAGGTATAAAGAAGTCTTGAGAGACGAGGTTGTATAATGCCAATACCATCCCTCTCCCTCCCACAAGAGGAATAGTAAACAAGTGAGTCATAATCGGTCGAAAGCAAGTTTATTATAGTAAACTAAAACTGAAACTAAAACTAATCATGAAAAAACAATTTAGTAAAACAAAATTATTAACAAACCTGTTTGAAAAACTAAAACTATACTGAAACTATTATCTTTGACTCCAAAACTAACTAAAATAAAGCATAATGAATTATGTCCAGTTTTATATTTTTATTTTTTTTACGAACAAATTGGGTGTTAAATGCGGTTTTCAAGCTTTTGAATCTGGTGGGTAAAATGCGTCCAGGAGATGGCGACGTTTCAAATAGGCCTAGTTTGTGAATCGCTACAGAGAGGAAGAGGCGAAGCAAGAGGCTTGACTCTCCCCCAAAATCTGCCATGCGGAGAAAAAAAACAGGCAGCAGAGGAAGTGGGGATTTCTTTGTATGCAGCTGACAAATTTGGTCAAAACACATTTGAATTGCTAATTTGCTGTGTGAGGCATATTTGATCGAATAGCCGTAATGTTTATATCGTTAAGTGGACTCACGTGGAATTCCGACAACTTTGAGAAAAACAATTTTGCAGTGATGAAAAAAGTACCCAGTAGTCATACTTGAGTAAAAGTAAAGATACCTTAATAGAAAATGACTCACATAAAAGTGATATGGTGGTGGATCTTTGATGTTATGGGGCTATTTTGCTTTCACTGGTCCTGCGACTCTTGTTAAGGTCAACGGCATCATGGCATCATTTAGCCAAACGCCTGGTTGTCTCTGCCTGGATGCTGAAACTTGGCCACAAGTGGATCTTCCAGCAAGACAATTACCCCAAGCACACATCAAAATCCAGAAAGAAGCAGTCCATAAGCACAGACAAAGAATATCAAGGATCTGGAAGGATTCTGTATGGAGGAATGGTCTGAGGTCCCTCCCGATGTGTTCTCCAACTCATAAAATATTTTAGAAAAAGGATCAGTGTCATAATCTTCGAACACTATCACTAGCTATCACTAGTTATCACTAGCTATCACTAGTTATCACTAGCTATCACTAGCTAAAAATAGTCTAGGTAATTTGATTCTTCTTACATGTACAGTACTACTAAATGTAAAAAGCACTGGTGTAAACATACTCTAGAGAAAGTTTCCTATCACCATATGTTTTGCTATTCCAGATCTTTCGCTATTCCTTTTTTTACATTGAGATTGATTTAATAATTTCTAATAATTGTATTTAATAATTTAAAACTAACCTATGACCTTAAAAGTCACCTTATGTATAACTGCCTCCCAGTTGCAAGAAGACGACATCCCAAAAAACACCCCCAAAAAACTATGCAACACAAATAGCTCCTAGCCTCCCATGCATGCTGTCTGTCCCTAACACTAAAACTGAAACTAAGGGCTCTATTAAATCCATAGCGCTGAAGATCCGCTATACAGCGTGATTGTCAATTTAAGGCAACGTTCCCCGCGGGCGCGGCGACTGCATTCACTGTAAGCGTTGCATATGTCGGCTCAATCGGAAATTACCTTTACATTTTAATGCGGATCTTCGGCGACCCTCTGGCGATACGGATTGAATCCAGCACTAAATAATATCAAAACAAAATATAAATATTTTTATACAACTCAAAACTAAATCAAAACTAACGAATCAGGTCGGAAAACGAACTGAAACTAAGCCGAATTTCAAATAAAAATGTCAAAACGGATAGAAATAAAAGTGAATATTAAAAACACAACTATTACAACCTTGATCTAAAGTACAGAAGTGAAAAAATAACATTACTTTCACTAACACTGGTTAGTGGCACTGTAACTATCACACCTGATCTATATGTGTGTGACATGCTGCCACTGAACAAGACAATTGTTCAAGGACAAATAATCAATGATTTATATCCAGTTTGTTGTGTACTAAGGTAGAACCATTCAGCAATCTATAAATGTACGTAGGGCGTGTATAGTACGTATATTATAGTAGGCTGATACCTTTACAAAACTGTGCCAAGAGCTTACTGCACATATACAGCAGGGGTCTCAAAGCCATTTCGCCGGGGACCACGTTCTCTTTCAACGAGGTTAAATCAAGGTCCGACCGCATGAAATACGTTTGTGGCCCGTGGGCCGCCAGTTTGAGACCCCTGACATGAGTGTTATGCGTATAGAACACTATCTACTCATGAAGTAACATGAGATATCTACCACAGTATCATTTTGTTTTACAGTGGTCATGATATATCGGTCGCATTTGGATTGCCAAGATAAGGAATGTAATTCAGTTTGTTTGTGTCTGTACACAATAATATGAACGTAAGATGTATTAAATGAAGATATTGTTAAAAATGTCCATCGGTAATCACGTTTTTTTTTTTGTGTGTGTGTGTGTTTTTCTTTTCAGTGACACTGAATTGATATTATATAAATATTCTACATATTTTTTATGTCTCAAAGGGTATATTGGAGGTGACAGCTTAAGGGGAAAATGTTTCATATTTGCCTGTATACTTTCATGATGGCTTTAAACTGTGGTCATATCTGCATGGTCATTTTGATATGTACTGTATCTAAAGGCTTATTTTTTTGTATATGACACCTTTTGAAAGTTCTGGCTGGTACCTTGATTTATACCTACTCAATTGATCAATCAATCAACCAATTGATTAACTCTGAATTATTTCTATCACTGTAAATACAATATTTGTAACTTTGCCATGCAGACAATGTTGTTAGGAAAGCATATCTACAGAAATAAAATCCTGTTTGGCAGAAGAAGATGTTTTGATGTTTAATAGACTGAGGATGCATTTATACAGAGTTGAGAGCATAGAAATGGAATTTATAATAATCTAGTCATTCTATTTCTATGGTCGAACTGTCAGTTGGCTTTATTATACATCTGCAAACGTTGGCCTGTGCACATTCAGAACAGATGTGGTGATTGGCAGATAGCTTTGTGGCTAGCGAAACAGAAGCCTCAGTCAGAAGTCGCTCTTATTTAGAGGGTCGAATTCCAATCATTGTGTATAATGATACCACCAGACATACTCTGTATTCCACATTCTAAATACACTCTGTATTCCACATTCTAAATACACTCTGTATTCCACATTCTAAATACACTCTGTATTTCACTATTCTATGGAGTTGACTATGTCTAAATATTGAAATAAATGTTTGATTATCAAACTAGTTGTTTGTTGATGGTGATATCTTTTTCTGTCTCATCTGTGTATTTCTGGAGATGCATAGTGATGTCATCTTTTTATTGCATGTATACATTGTGATGTAATGGTATGTAATTTCCCTGTGTCACAGAATCATATGTTGATGTAGTTCTTTGGTAGGGGTAGAAGTAGACCGTGATGTCCTTTTATCTGTGTCACATACTGTATGCTCATAGTGATGTCATTTCCCTGTGTCACAGAGGCACACAGTGATGTTATTTCACTGTGGCACAGAGGCACACTGTGATGTCATGTCTCTGTGTCACAATGGCATATTGTGATGTCAATTCAGTATCACAGACTTACAGTTGAAGTCGGAAGTTTACATACACCTTAGCCAAATACATTTAAACTCAGTTTTTCACAATTCCTGACATTTATTCCTAATAAAAATGCCCTGTTTTAGGTCAGTTAGGATCACCACTTTATTTTAAGAATGTGAAATGTCAGAATAATAGTAGAGAGAATGATTAATTTCAGCTTTCATTTCTTTCATCGGCCTCTGCATTCCATGACCCCAATGCCCATACTGATTGTTCACTGCCATAACATCCTATACTCTTTATAATTAATATAATTGCTGTATAGATGATACACATGGGTGTGCAGGCATGTGATGTTGGAAAGTGACCTAGTTATCATGGGGGAGAGGGATGTCTTAAGTAGGGCAGAGAGTTGACCTAAATTGAAAGGGAGAGCTCCTGCTCCTCGTCAGCTTAAACAGCATCCCCGAAAACCAAAGGGAATGTGCTGAGGGATAAAAGAGAGAGACCGACCGGTGATAGAGAGACGATGAGAGAAGAAGAGACAGGGCGAAAAAGAGGGGCTAGCGTTTGAGATGCTTCGGTTGGGAACCAAGGAGTAACACATGAGTTGGAGACTGGCTACTGCCACTTTAGAAGAGATGCAGAAATCAATGTACCTCTTAAGATGTCTTAGGGACATTATCAAATCAAATCAAAATGTATTTGTCACATGCTTCGTAAACAGCAGGCGTAGACTAACAGTGAAACGCTTACTCAGGGGAAAGGTTCCAACAATGCAGAGATAAAGATACATTTTTTAAAAACTATAATAATGACACGAGGAATAAATATACAGTGAATAATGAGTAAATATCACATGGCCATATACAGGAAGTACCAGTACCGATCCCATTTCTAGCAGATAAATGCATCAGACGTTCTCAACTGATGGAACCGACTAGAGTTCTGAAGATGGAATGAGAAAGGGACTTATGAAGGAAAGATAATAGGCCCTGTCATGATGTCACTCCATGATGGAGCACTAGGACAGGTAGTGGGCTTTGTCCTGGAGCTTAGGGACAAGGAGGGGGTTCTGTGGTGGAGCAATAGCAGGCACTGTGATGAAACTCTGTGACAGAGCAATAGTAGGCCCTCTTATGGAGCTAAGGGACGGAGTGATAGCTGCCCTTCTTAAAACCCCTGAAACCATTATGCCAATTGAGATTAGAAAATTAGAAAACATTTCCAGTGTGAGAGTGGATGGCCTTCAGTTTGATAAACATACACTTCAAGTTCTGTATTCTACCATGTTTTTTTCCTTAGATACAGTAAATGACAGAGCAACAAGACAATTGTAAACGGTTCATGTATTTTCAATTGATGTCAATAGCCTTGATTGATCCTGTATCACTTCAAATATGTTATGAGGACATAATGATTCATTGCAGTACTGATGAAATACACAAAGGGTACTGGTGTAGTCTAAACCATATATTCACATTTCAGATGGATTTCAAATAGATAATTCTGCCAGGGCCAGTGCATGATTCCTCGGCTCCAGTAGGTGAAGCAGTCGAGTGGAACCATTGAATCCTGCCGACATGTTGGAGGAACAAGAAAGACCATGAATGCAACAAATGAAAGTGTGTGCACTAACCACCGTAAATCGCTCTGGATAAGAGCGTCATGCTAAATGACTCAAATGTAAATGTATAATGTAATAATGTACTCCATATAAACTCAATCTTGTTCCCGGGCAGCACGTACACAGTACATGGACTAGAGCATTGGCGAGGACTCTACCACTGCATTGTGTTATCTTCTTTCTCAACTAGGGTCCTATTTAGCCATCACCAGCAGCCTCTGAGAGAAGTACCGCACGTTTGCTGTCTCAGACACGTTGCCACGGCAACCCCGGGAAGGAGAGCGCGAGAGCTCTCGTCCTTTTTTTCTCCAGATAGAGGAGAGGCAGCGTTACCAGTCTATGCTTTGTGTCAAAAGATGGGCATGAGTGTGTAGCGTTGTGAAACCCGACTACCACACAGAAAACACATATGCATCCAGAAACAAACCAAATAATCCAAGCGCTCTAATGTGCTCTCTGGCCCGGAGGTGGTAAAACAAAATGAAAACCAAGTCCAATATCCCTTCTGAGGGGGATATGTTTTTTATTCCTGCATTTCTGGTGAGCCGCTGTGAAGCATAATGGTGGAGCCTAGGGAGGTATATAAACAGCAGGATATTGAGGCCTAGATAAGTCATAAAAATGTATAGTGATGACTAGATCAAAGGCAGGGGCATTGATACGACAAACCACTTGAATTAAGTTGTTTCATTCACTGCTTTTAATGTGTCTGGAGCATTCCTTTGAATGCTGAATGGTTGACACGACACTGCAGGGCTTCACTCACTCTATTTTTCTCTCTCTCTTTCTATGTATCTATAGTACCAGTCAAAAGTTTGGACACACCTACTCATTCCAGGGTTTTTCTTCTTTTTTAAAAACTATTTTCTACACTGTCGAATAATAGTGAAGACATCAAAACTATAAAATAAAAATGTTATATGTAGTAAATGTAGTAAACAAAAAAGTGTTAAACACATTTTTTGATTTTAGATTCTTCAAAGTAGCCAACCTTTGCATTGATGACAGCTTTGTACAATCTTGGCATTCTCTCAACCAGATTCACCTGGAATGCTTTTCCAACAGTCTTGAAGGAGTTCCCACATATGCTGAGCACTTTTGTTGTCTCCTTTTCCTTCACTCTGCGGTCCAACTGATCCCAGGTCATCTGAGGCAGCACTCTATCACTCTCCTTCTTGATAAAATAGCTCTTACACAGCATGGAGGTGTGTTGAGTCATTGTCCTGTTGAAAAACAAATTATGGTTAGTCCCACTAAGGTCAAACCAGATGGGATGGCGTATCGCTGCATAATGCTGTGGTAGCCATGCTGGTTAAGTGTGCCTTGAATTCTAAATAAATGACAGACTGTTTCACCAGCAAAGCACCCCCACACCATCACACCTCCTCCTCCATGCTTCACGATGGGAACCACACATGCAGAGATCATCTGTACACTTACTCTGCATCTCACAAGGACATGGAGAAAAAAATCTCAAATTTGAACTCATCAGAACAAAGGATAGATTTCCACCGTTCTAATGTCCATTGCTTGTGTTTCTTGGCCCAAGTCTCTTCTTCTTATTGGTGGCCTTTAGTAGTGGTTTCTTTGCAGCATTTCAACCATGAAAGCCTGATTCATGCAGTCTCTGAACAGTTGATATTGAGATCTGTCTGTTACTTGAACTCTGTGAAGCATTTATCTTTATCTCTAATGAACGTGTCATCTGCAGCAGAGGTAACTCTGGGCCTTCCTTTCCTGTGGCGGTCCTTATGAGAGCCAGTTTCATCATAGCGCTTGATGGTTTTTGCTACTGCACTTGAAGAAACTTGACATTTTCCGGATTGACTGACATTCATGTCTTAAAGTAATGATGGACTGTCGTTTCTCTATGCTTATTTGAGCTGTTCTTGCCATATAATGGACTTGGTATTTTACCAAATAGGGCTATCTTCTGTATACACCCCTACCTTGTCACAACACAACTGATTGACTCAAACACATTAAGAAGGAAAGAAATTCCACAAGTTTTAAGAAGGCACACCTGTTAATTTAAATGCATTCCAGGTGACTACCTCATGAAGCTGGTTGAGAGAATGCCAAGAGCTTGCAAAGCTGTCATCAAGGTAAAGAAGAATCTCAAAAATAATATTTATTTTGATTTGTTTAACACTTTTTTGGTTACTACATGTTTCCATTTGTGTTTTTCATAGTTTTGATGTTTTCACTATTATTCTACAATGTAGAAAATATTTCAAATAAAGAAAATTTGGAATTATTTATTTATTTCAATGTCTCTCTCTTCTCAGGGCTACGATCTCTGCCTCTGTCTCTCTCCTCTCTCTTTCTCTCTGTCAGTCTCTCTTACTCCATCGCTTCATTTCTTTCAATCCATCTCTCTTCCCTGTCCAATCAAAGCATGTTCTACTCCAGAACTAGGTTTATGAGTCCTGGAAGTCCAAATGGTCAACATTTTATTTAACATATCAGGATGAAGCACATTATCTTTGTGAATAAGGTATTACAGCTGTATTTAAATAATGCATGTTCTTGTTCGAAATTTGACTGTTGATGTTAAATTATGCTGCAACTTTGATGCACTACTGCATCATCCAGGCTTTTCATAGCTCGGGGTTACACAGATCCTTCCTTCTTCCTTTGTTTCTTATTCCTTTTGAAATACGTGGGAGAGTTTTATGGCTCCTTAGTTCCTTATTTGGTCATCATCACACTTCTCTTTCTCTCTGTTATTCCTTTCTCAGTGTGAGGTCACCAGACAGACATGACTGAGAATGCGATCCTTCCACTGCTACCTCTCAAACCACAATACACATCTACGGAAGGCAGTCATTTCCCAGACACCTAGAGCCAATCCAGCCCCAGAGTCCAGTCCTCTGTTGTTTAGTGCCTCAGACTGAGTCAGTAATGAAGTGGCACACTCTATCACACATCAATCAAGCTCATCTCTCTCTCTCTCTCTCTCTCTCTCTCTCTCTCTCTCTCTCTCTGTCTGTCTGTCTGTCTGTCTGTCTGTCTGTCTGTCTGTCTGTCTGTCTGTCTGTCTGTCTGTCAGAGAGAGAGAGAGAATTGTTCTCTGCAGCTGAAGACTGAAGCAGGCGCTGTAGATTCTTTCTGCATTGTCAGCTTTGTCCTCAGTAATATGATTTATCACTAAAGAGGTCAAACAGTTACTCTCCAGCTATAATACTGTAAGATGTACTGATATATGCCTACCTGTCACGCCTTGGTCATTGTATTTTGTGTTTTTGTTATATGTTTGGGTAGGCCAGGGTGTGACATGGGTTTATATGTTATGTTTCGTATTGGGGTTTGTATTATTTGGGATTGCGGCTGATTAGGGGTGTGGTATAGGCTTGGCTGCCTGAGGCGATTCTCAATTAGAGTCAGGTGCTTATTCGTTGTCTCTGATTGGGAACCGTATTTAGGCAGCCTGAGTTTCGCTTGGTATTTCGTGGGTGTTTGTTCCTGTCTCTGTGTAGTTCACCAGATAGGCTGTATTTAGGTTTCACGTTCTGTTTGTTGTTTTCATAGTATGAGTTATTTCATGTACCACGTTTCCTTTCATTAAAGTAACATGAGTAACCAACACGCTGCATTTCGGTCCGACTCTCTTTCCACAAACGAAGAACGCCGTTACACTACCTCTGTGGTATGAATCAGTGATGATATCACTTTGGTCAAAGATAGGAGTGTTATGGGTGATTTCATGTTTGATGGCATCATGTCAACTTCATACATATCATGTTGTGTTACTGTTTACTGACGATTCAGTATCTGTCAAATAAAACAGTAATTGTTTACAAGCAGTTGTTGTGATAAACAGCATTTGTATTTCCCTGAATCACCTCCCCCCATAAACTTCAGTTCTACCCAAAATGAATGGAAAACTATTCCTATCCCTCCTATAGAGTTATTATCACGTCTTATTCTGTCTGGGATATTCATGGGGGTTTATTCGCTCTAAAACGAAGAAGAGGGTTGGTCTAGAGAATGTAGGTCAGGCCATGAGAGAGAGAGATCCTGTGAATGGGAAGAGAAGAAGAAGAAGAGAATAAAAGTACCGCTTAAGGAAAAATCTGCACGTCCATTAACTGATCTTCATTTACAAAAGCTACCGCTAATGTAGCTATTACAATAATTGTTCCTAGTCCCTTTGTGGGGTAAAGTGACGGAGTCATTATCTGTTCAGTTTCCACTGGTTATCCACTCTGAGAACAGAGAAAGAATGTCAGCCATTTTGATTTTGAGTACAGTACAATGATACACGCTGCCCAGAAGCTCTTCTGTGGATTTGTAGTTTGCAGCAAGACCATTCTTTATTCCCCTTTCGTAATATATATTTTTTAAATCCCATCCATTACCATGTAACTACTATGTAACAACGCTGTTATGACACAGGTTTAACAGCAACATGAAGTGTTAGCCTACCTAGCATAATATTGGAATATTGAATATATGACCGTGAAGGTGACAAGTGCAACTTGATCACACATATTGTCAAACACATCATTGTCTGTGAAATCACCTGGCAATCCCACGCCATGGAGGGAAGTCACCAGTGACAGCTTGACGAGAGGTTGACACCACAGTGACGACATGACGCTGTCGGGTTCATGTGCGGTTCAGCGGTCTGTCAATTTCATACCACAGACAGGAACAGCTCCCACGGCTATGGAATGCCTTCTGCAATGCAATGTGACTACAGTAGCCCTCTCAACAGCACCTCACAAACAGACACCTCAGGTGAATTTCACCCCACAGGGCATGCTCAAGCTACATTACATACAGTGCCTTCGGAGAGTATTCATACCCCTTGACTTATTCCACATTTTGTTGCGTGTACATCCTGAATTAAAAATGTATTCAATTGGGGGTGGTGGGGGGGGTTCTCACAATTCTTCTTGAAAATGGATTGAAAATGAAATATAGAGATATCTAATTTACATAAGTATTCACACTTCTAAGTCAATACATGTTATAATCACCTTTAGCAGTGATTACAGATGTAAGCATTTCTGGGTAAGTTTCCAAGAGCTTTGCAAACCTGGATTGTACAATATTTGCACAATATTCTTTTAAAAATTCTTCAAGCTCTGTCAAGTTGGTTTAAGTTGGATTTAAGTCCATACTGTAACTAGGCCATTCAGGAACATTCAATGTTGTCTTCGTAAGCAACTCCAGTGTAGATTTGGCCTTGTGTTTTAGGTTATTGTCCTGCTGAAATGTGAATTTGTCTCCCAGTGTCTGTTGGAAAGGAGACTGAACCAGGGTTCCCTCTAGTATTTTGCCTGTGCTTAGCGCTATTCCATTTCTTTTTACCCGAAAACAACACCCTAGTCCTTGCCAACAAGCACACCCATAACGTGATGCAGCCAGCACCATGCTTGAGCATATGTAGAGTGATACTCATTGATGTGTTGTGTTGGATTTCCCCCAAACATAACACTTTGTATTCAGGACATAAAGTACACTTCTTTGCCACATTTTTTGCAGTTTTACTTCAGTGCCTTATTGCAAACAAGATGCATGTTTTGGAATATTTGTATTCTGTACAGGCTTCCTTCTTTTCACTCTTTCATTTAGGTTAGTATTGTGGAGAAAGTACAATGTTGTTGATCCATCCTCAGTTTTCCCCTATCACAGACAATCAACTCTGCAACTTTTAAACCATTGGCCACATGGTGAAATCCCTAAGCGATTTCCTTCCTCTCCGGCAACTGAGTTAAGAAGGACACCTGTATCTACCTAAAGGTGCCCTTCTTTGCGCGGATGAACACAGATGAATCTGTGTTTGAAATGCACTGCTCGACTGAGGGACCTTACAGATAATTGTATGTGTGAGGTACAGAGATGGGGTAGTCATTCAAACATCATGTTAAACACTATTATTGCACACAGAGTGAGTCCATGCAACTTATTATGTGACTTATTAAGCACACGTTTACTCCAGAACTTATGTAGGGTTGCCATAACAAAGGAGTTGAATACTTATGGACTCAAAACAATTCAACTTTTTGTGACACTTCCTAAAAACACAATTCCCCTTTGACATGATGGGGTATTGTGTGTAGGCCAGTAAAATTCAGGCTGTAAAACATGTCAAAATGTGAAGAAAAAAAGTCAAGTGATTTGAATACTTTCTGAAGGCGTTGTATAAGGCTGTCAGACTGTGCTGACAGAGATTCAAACACTACCCTGTGGAGAGCTTGTTCTGGGGATCTGTGGGGAGAAGCTGCGTCGGGACAGTTTGAAGGGAAAGTGAAGATCTGATCCAATGCAGGGGTGCTACACTATAGTGTAAGAGGAGAAAGAGAATGTGAGTGAACAAGATATACTGGATTACACAACATGCTGGGTTTGGGGGGAGTAGAGTGAGCAGTAACAACTCCCCAAAGTGTCTGTACAAATAGGCGTAGGTGTTACTACGAACCCTGGCCTCATTCTGGTCCATGCTTCATTTATTGCCAGGTTGGAAGTAGGGAGAGAGTAAAACTGAACACATGGCTTATGGTCTGACTCAGCAGCCAGGTGAGCATTTGTGGTCAACGATCAGTCATCAGGTGTTCTCCACAGGATAAGCTCCATAGCAGGAGTTCCACCGAGGGGGAGACATATTAGTGGAAGGCCCAGGGAGAGCCGAGGCCAGAGGGGATAGAGATGACAGGGGATTGATTGAACGGGGCAGGGCCTGCTGCTCTACAGAGGGTCCAGGATCTGAGCTCTCACTCACTGCTTCATTCATTATGATCCAGGAGCACAGGAGCAGAACACTGAATAGCTTCACTGGAGTGAGAGTTAGGTGTGTGTGTGTGTGTGTGTGTGTGTGTGTGTGTGTGTGTGTGTGTGTGTGTGTGTGTGTGTGTGTGTGTGTGTGTGTGTGTGTGTGTGTGTGTGTGTGTGTGTGTGTGTGTGTGTGTGTGTGTGTGTGTGTGCGAGAGAGACAGTTTGTGTCAGATGAGACATTTTATGGGTAATACAAATGTGTTGTTAAAAGACTCGACTGCAGTGGAAAATTGGCTATGCAGCAAACAGCATATTGCTCTGTACTGCTGGGAATATACCATTTGTAGCTAAATGAATGTCTTCAATCATCTCACTCATCTTTCAATAATCAGTACAACACTATCAAGGTCAATAATCGACCCCTTTGATCTGATTTAACGTTTATATGTGATTAATTAAGATCATACACGGATTCCAATGTGCATTTTCAGGGAGTTGTTTTCATGAATCACAGTCTCAGTAACTGTGGAACTTTACTGAGAGGAGAAACTGGTCTCAGGAGGGCCAGTGTGTTTCTGTACTCTCCCGACGACTCAGCCAGGCATTAATACAACATCAGTCACACACACACACACACACACACACACACACACACACACACACACACACACACACACACACACACACACACACACACACACACACACACACACACACACACACACACTTTTATTTAATCTCAGGAACACACTAATTAATTTCACAGCCTTTTGGAGGCTGTCAGTGTAAAAGATGTCATACTGAAACATTAATGTAACTAAACAGGCATTGATGATGCTCGTTTGAATGCACATCGGTCTGCTGCATACCTGCTGGACTGGTGGGTCCTCTCATGTTCAAAGACCAGAGACAACAAGAATAAAATACTTAAAAGGCAGGGTCGCATTCATTAGAACGTTTTTTTTTAATATAACTTTTTTTACTATAGCAAGCGCCAAATAAGTGCCAATAAAAGAAAAAGGTTTGACGTGAGATGGTTTAAGATTATCTTAAATCAGACATAACTCCCCTTGTGCCAAGGGGAATGGGAGCTTGTTGTGAATAATGGGGAGGGGCAATTGAATAAAAGCTTCACTTTTCCATCACAAAACACCAGAAAATGGCAAAAGAAAAGAGCAGAACCAGCTCAACTGCTTTATACTATCATGTGACTATTAGATGTTCAATGGTTCTTCAGAAAAAATGATCTAAGAAGGAATGATTCAAACGAGAGTTCAGTTCACATAACGGCGTTGACCTTAAAATGAGGGACAAATGTTAATTAATCACATTAAATAAATAATCATCTTCAGAAATGACTTCGTCAAAGAAAAAAAAAGTAACTAGGCTTTATAATGATGGTATAAAAAACTTAGTTCCTAGAAGTTGGAAAAACATGAGGCGTCAAAATTCTGATTTGTGGCATTTTAGCAAGTCTTGATTCATATCAAAAAAGATCTGACTTATTGAATGTTCCATGTGGTTAATATCAAAGGTCACTTCCTTTAATATAACAGGCTTTTACAATTCAATAGTGGTGCACAATTTCTACTTCCAATATCAAAGGGATGCACTATACTCGTGGAACAACCCATATTATCTCTGTTAGCGCATTGGAGGCAGTCGTAATGTGTTGCTACTAGATCGGGGTCGTATTCATTAGGCACAAAACAGAAGAAAATAGACTGACACAGGGAAAGACTACCTGGACAATAAGAAACACCTCTTGAGATGGGAAAACATGTTTTTTTCTGAAGTTTTTTTTGTTGCAAATTCCAAAAGGCACTGCTGGAATGACCCATATACAGTAGCATCATCTCTGCTGTGTGTTCTCCTCTGACGTAGAGCGAGCCTTCTATTCAACAGCCAAATTATCCTCCATATCAGGATTGAAGGTAAGACCCAGATGCAGACTGTGTCGGACTAACAATGTTTATTACAGCAACTGAGCAGGGAAACGACAGGTCAAGGCAGGCACCATTGCAATTATACATCACAATATTATTTATATGGTGAAGGGCCTTCTGTAATATAGGGGAGACCAGTAACTTTTGCAACCTAATGAATTACTGTGCCCGGTAACATATAGACATTTATGGTCACATAAGGTGGCCACCATGTGGATTCAAAATCAGTAGCCTAACAATTCTTTACATGGCCCCAGTTGCATTTGTCATTTTTCTGTGACGATTCAATATTCACCCATAGCGTGACTTTTTGGATGTGCAATTGACAGTGAAGCTTGATGTAGTCATTGCATGCAAGGAATATGGGACAAAATAGTAAACTTTTGAATACCTTAATAGTGACTCTGGCCAAATACTTATAATTTCTTCAAATGGGGGGACTACATACATAAAGTGCTTTAATTTTTCAACGGTAAAAATTGTATTAAAATACCATCAAATTAGGGGCCTCCCAAGTACTGCATCGCAGTGATATACTGCCCTACAAAGCAAAAAGGCAGTAATTCTTCATTTGGTAAAATTAAATTTTTTGCTACATTAAATACATGCTTAATCATGTGGACAAGTATCCTGCCTCTATTGTATTGTGTTTTGGAGAAAATGGGGGTCATGTTAGCAGTAACTGCATAAAGTTACTGTGAAACCAAGGTAAATTAAAGTACTTTTTCTCAGTTCCACGCTTATGTGACCCATGTGTCGTCCAGGTTAGGGGAGGGTTTGGCCGGCCAGGATGTCCTTGTCCCATGGCGCTCGGGATGGGCCGGGCACATGCACGCTGACACGGGTCGCCAGTTGTTTCTTCAGACACATTGCTGCGGCTGGCTTCCGAGTTAAGCGAGCAGTGTGTTAAGAAGCAGTGCCGTGTTTCGGAGGACGCATTGCTCTCAACCTTCGCCTCTCTCGAGTCCGCACAGGAGTTGCAGCGTTGGACAAGACTGTAACTACCAATTGGGGAGAAAAGGGGTAGAATTTTTTTTTTATAATAAAAAAAAAACATCTAACTAAAAGTGACATTCTGTACTGTGACCTCATGTTTATTTATTTGTATTTATTTGAATTAACCTTTATTATATCAGGGAGTCATACTGAGACCAAGGTCTCTTTTACAGATTACATACATTACCAGTCAAAAGTTTGGACACACCTACTCATTCAAGGGTTTTTCTTTATTTTTACTATTTTCTACATTGTAGATCCGGCTCTCATGAGGACCGCTACTGGAAAGGAAGGCCCAGAGTTACCTCTGCTGCAGAGGATAAGTTCATTGGAGTTACCAAATACAAATGAGTTCAAGCAACAGACACATTTCAACATCAACTGTTCAGAGGAGACTGCGTGAATCAGGCCTTCATGGTCAAATTGCTGCAAAGAAACCACTACTAAAGGACACCAATAATAAGAAGAGACTTGCTCGGGTCAAGAAACATGAGCAATGGACATAAGACCGGTGGACATCTGTAATTTGGTCAGATTTTTGGTTCCAATCGCCGTGTCTTTGTGAGACGCAGAGTAGGTGAATGGATGATCTCCGCATGCAGGTTCCTACTGTGAAGCATGGAGGAGGTGTGATGGCATGCTTTGCTGGTGACACTGTCAGTGATTTATTTAAATTTCAAGGCACACTTAACCAACATGGCTACCACAGCATTCTGTAGCGATACACCATCCCATCTGGTTTGCCCTTAGTGGGACTATCTTTTATTTTTCAACAGGACAATGACCCAACACATTTACAGGCTGTGTTAGGGCTATTTGACCAAGAAGGAGAGTGATGGAGTGCTTCATCAGATGACCTGGCCTCCACAATCACCTGACCTCAAACAATTGAGATGGTTTGGGAGGAGTTGGACCGCAGAGTGAAGGAAAAGAAACCAACAAGTGTTCAGCATATGTGGGAACTCCTTCAAGACTGTTGGAAAAGCATTCCAGGTGAAGCTGGTTGAGAGAATGCACTGAGTGTGCAAAGCTGTCATCAAGGCAAAGGGTGGCTACTTTGAAGAATCTAAAACATAAAATATATTTTGATTTTTTTAACACTTTTTTACTCCATGATTCCATATGTGTTTTTTCATAGTTTTTATGTCTTCACTATTATTCTACAATGAAGAAAATAGTAAAAAATAAAGATAAACCGTTGAATGAGGTAGGTGTGTCCAAACATTTGACTGGTACTGTAAATTACAGAAGATACACACAGCAATAAAATACGAAATGCAAGCCCTCTGAACTGCTCTAGAAGCACCAAAACATCAAATTTAAGAACATTTTGATGATTCTTGCGCCTTATTTGTGAAACAAAGTTAAATCCAGCTTTCAGTTAACGCAGTAGAGACCAAAGGAATTTCCAGAGTTAACCATCCCTGAGACCAGGTGTGGTAACTCGTATGTCTAAAGTTTAGTAAAGATGTTCGGTACAGTGGGACTTTTTACAAAAGGGTTTTATAAATGAAAACATTTAAAATATATATATATATATATATATTATTTCACCTTTATTTAATCAGGTAAGCTAGTTGAGAACAAGTTCTCATTTACAACTGCGATCTGGCCAAGACAAAGCAAAGCAGTGCGACACAAACAACAACACAGAGTTACACATGGAATAAACAAGCGTACAGTCAATAACACAATGGAAAATAAAAAAAAGTCTATATACAATGTGTGCAAATGGCGTGAGGAGATAAGGCACATCACCATCTGCTCATCTATCACTCCAGTGTAAATTTGCTAAATTGTAATTACTTCGCTACTATGGCCTATTTATTATAAGCCATAGTAGTGAAGTAATTACAATTTATCAAATTAACACTGGAGTGATAGATGAGTAGATGGTGATGTGCCAGTAGAAATACTGGTGTGCAAAAGAGCATAAAAGTAAATTAAAACAATATGGGGATGAGGTAGGTAGATTGGGTGGCTATTTACAGATGGGTTGTATACAGCTGCAGCGATCGGTTAGCTGCACAGATAGCTGATGTTTGAAGTTAGTGAGGGAAATATTCATCTTCAGCTTCAGCGACTTTTGCAATTTGTTTCAGTCATTGGCAGCAGAGAACTGGAAGGAAAAGTGGCCAAATGAGGTGTTGGCTTTGGGTATGACCAGTGAGATATACCTGCTGGAGCGCGTGCTACGGGTGGGTGTTGTTATCGTGACCAGTGAGCTGAGATAAGGCGGAGCTTTACCTAGCATAGATTTACAGATAACCTGGAGCCAGTGGGTCTGGCGACGAATATGTAGCGTGGGCCAGCCGACTAGAGCATACAGTTTGCAGTGGTGGGTGGTATAAGGGTTTTGGTGACAAAACGGATGGCACTGTGATAGACTCCATCCAGTTTGCTGATTAGAATATTGGAAGCTATTTTGTAAATGACATCGCCGAAGTCGAGGATCGGTAGGATAGTCCGTTTTACGAGGGTATATTTGGCGGTGTGAGTGAAGAAGGCTTTGTTGTAAAATAGGAAGCCGATTCTAGATTAAATTTTGGATTGGAGATGTTTAATATGAGTCTGGAAGGAGAGTTTACAGTCTAACCAGACACCTAGCTATTTGTAGTTGTCCACATATTCTACGTCAGAACCGTCCAGAGTAGTGATGCTAGTCGGGCAGGCAGGTGTGGGCAGCAAACGGTTGAAAAGCATGCATTTGGTTTTACTAACATTTAAGAGCAGTTGGAGGCCACGGAAGGAGTGTTGTATGGCATTGAAGCTCGTAGCAATACATCAACTACAGACCCCTGTTTGATCCCGGGCTGTATCAGAACGACAAAAGCTACATTTTCTAACACATTCACTTAACTTCATGATAATTAATGACCCCTAAGTGACAAGAATCTTCCCACCGCAGTTTGATTCATGTGATTATAAATGTTGGCTGTTGGTGTTTTCCCCTTGACCTCTGTGATAGCCCTGTGGAATTTTCACCATGTTGGTCAAACAAGTCACACCTATGAAATCATTTGAGATCACAAGTGCCGATGGGGCTAGAGGTTGTTTCTTGGCTGGGCTGATATAGCATCAGTGTGGCAGCGAACCCTAGTCAAAGTGCAATGTGTCGAATTCCATGACTTTGCTCAATCATTAACTACCACTCACTACAGTCCTTTGCTTGTGCAAAGACGTTGGAAATGGTGGAGTTTCCACTCTTATTAAAACCCCAGCGTGCAAACTCTGTAACTGTCAATGAAGTATGCAGTGCTTGAAGTGAAATAGGTGCAGTGCCAGCACTTATTTTGGGTGCCAGTAGTCTTTATATTTATGTGCTGCAAATTGCAATATTTTCATGCCAATATTCTATAACAGGTGCTGGAACTCAAGCAGTGAGTGTTCGGGAACGGCCTAATGTCAACTATTTGTTTCATTCATACCACCAGAGAGTTTCGACGATGGACCTTGGTGATGGAGTCTTAACAAAAAGGAGAAACACACACGTTCCCTTTTGGCCCCCATTCCCAACAAGAAACAAGAAGGAGCCAGCATTTACCTTTATGACGGAGGATTAAAAAATGATGAGCATTTCAAGATTCCACCTAAACCTGAGAAGCCCACAGCACGTGACAGAACTGACAACAGTGATTGTGGGGAAGCTGGAATCAGCAAGTGGAAAAGACGTGGTTGTCACTCACCCAAAGACCAAACGATTGGCTGAAGTTGTAAAAGAGTGAACTGAAGCACTCTGGGGCTCCATCAGTTTATGAGATGCCCATGGAAGCAATAGAGCTGGTGAAGAAAGTAGCCAGCCACAGGTTTGGAGAGCAGATCCCGAAGCCCAAGCAGACGATCCTTCTAGTGGGTGACGAAGAAGAGGTGATGCCCGTCATCAGCACCATGATCAACTACTTCCTGGGAGGATGACTTCTGTTTCAAGCTGCCCCTAAAATGACAAGGCTGTTGTTGTATAGGAAATCAGTTACCACGATGGATTTCAGATCCCCTTCTCTTTCAAGGTACGTGGAGGGAGCCTGCTAAGTGCTAACGCTATGTGCGCGGTGTGTGAGGCATCTATGTCAACGGATCTAATCTTTAAAGGGAGTAAGAGAGGATCTGAGGATCTTCCGGTATATTTCAAATCCAATCTATCAGCATTGTTTAGAGACAATGCAGCAGCTACTGTCGGAAGTAGTCATGATGATAATCACCAGTTTCAGAAGTTCTGGGATGCAGATTTGTATGAGGAGTATGAAGGTGTTTTTCCAGACAGTTGTTCAAAATGGAGAGTTTAACTCTGTTCAAAGAAGGGTGAAAGTTGTCTTAAATTAAGTTTGTCTTAAAATAAGTTTGATGGCTGTTTTTGGAAGGGAATATTGAGATATGTAAATAAAGTCAGTTAGTCACCCTTTAGGCCCCTGCCATTGCTTTGTTTAAGAATTATATTTAAGTGTGCTTGCTGAAAGCAAGAGCAACTTTAGAAATCCGACATACTTCTTGTTACTCTCTTTCCACTGCCACCTGTATAGCGCCAAAAATGTAAAAGCTACCAACAACAAAACAACTTTCAAATGTGCAGGCAGACTGTCTTCGGGTTGCTTATCAAAACATTTTTGATGCTCCAGGTGGCAGTGGAAAGAGAATAATAAGAAGTATGTCGGATTTCTAAAGTTGCTCTTGCTTTCACACTCCCACCATATTTGCATGACTCCCAACCCCATTTCAATGGCCATAGCTAAACATAGTAAAAGTTTGGACTGTAACTAGTCTTCAACTGTTTATGTCACACCCTGATCTGTTTCACCTGTCTTTGTGCTTGTCTCCACCCCCCTCCAGGTGTCGCCCATCTTCCCCATTATCCCCTGTGTATTTATACCCGTTTTCTCTGTTTGTCTGTTGCCGGTTCGTTTTGTTTGTGAAGGTGGTAGATGCCTCGTCTCCCTTATGGCTCAGCTCAGGTGCCTAAATAGTACATTCACCGAGGTTGTACAAGCACCTACCAGTGTTTGTTCCCCTGCTCCTACCGGTTTCTTGCACCTGTTTTCTAGTCCTTTCCGGTTTTGACCGTTCTGCCTGCCCTGAACATGACCCTGACCCTGACCCTGCCTGCCGTTCTGTACCTTGCCCCACCTAACTGGATTATTGACCCCTGCCTGTCCTGACCCTGAGACTGCCTGCCGGTCTGGACCTTTTGCATCCTGTTGTTTGCCGGCCCCTGTATTAGAAATAAATGTTTGTTTCTTCAACACTGTTTGCATCTGGGTCATACCTGAAATGTGATAGTTTAAGCTTGAAAAGCCATTCATACTTCAAAAAATGCAGATCAATCTGGAATAGTGTGCTTTTATACAGCTTTTTGATACCATTATACTGTTTAACTATAACACTTTTAAATATGCATAAACACTTCACTTTATTTTAACTTAATATAATACATCAATACAATCTATTTAACCTCAAATAAATAATGAAACATGTTCAATTTAGTTTAAATAATGCAAAAACAAAGTGTTGGAGAAGAAAGTAAAAGTGCAATATGTGCCATGTAAGAAAGCTAACGTTTAAGTTCCTTGCTCAGAACATGAGAACATATGAAAGCTGGTGGTTCCTTTTAACACGAGTCTTCAATATCCCCAGGTAAGGGTAGCCTAGTGGTTAGAGCGTTGGATTAGTACCTGGAAGGTTGCAAGTTCAAACCCCGAGCTGTCAAGGTACAAATCTGTCGTTCTGCCCCTGAACAGGCAGTTAACCCACTGTTCCTAGGCCGTCATTGAAAATAAGATTTTGTTCTTAACTGACTTGCCTAGTTAAATAAAGGTAATAAAATTTAGATTGTAGTTATTAAAGGAATTATAGGACTTTCTCTCTATACCATTTGTATTTCATATACCTTAGACTATTGGATGTTCTTATAGGCACTTTAGTATTGCCGGTTTAACAGTATAGCTTCCATACCTCTCCTCGGTCCTACCTGGGCTTGAACCAGGAACACATCGACAACAGCCACCCTCTAAGCAGCATTACCCATGCAGAGCAAGGGGAACAACTACTCGAAGTCTCAGAGCCAGTGACTTTGAAACGCTATTAGCGCGCACCCCGCTAACTAGCTAGCCATTTCACATTACATCGTTACACCAGCCTAATCTCGGGAGTTGATAGGCTTGAAGTCATAAACAGCAGAGCTGCTGGCAAAATGCACAAAAGTGCTGTTTGAATGAATGCTTATGAGCCTGATGGTGCCTACCATCGCTCAGTCAGACTGCTCTATCAAATCATAGACTTAATTATGACATAATAACACACAGAAATGCGAGCCTTAGGTCATTAATATGGTCGAATCCGGAAACTATCATCTCGAAAACAAGATGTTTATTCTTTCACTAAAGTACAGAACCGTTCCATATTTTATCTAACGGGTGGCATCCATCAGTCTAAATATTCCTGTTACATTGCACAACCTTCAATGTTATGTCATAATTACGTAAAATTCTGGCAAATTAGTTCGCAATGAGCCAGGCGGCCCAAACTGTTGCATATACCCTGACTCTGCGTGCAATGAACGCAAGAGAAGTGACACAATTTCACCTGGTTAATATTGCCTGCTAACCTGGATTTCTTTTAGCTAAATATGCAGGTTTAAAAATATATACTTCTGTGTATTGATTTTAAGAAAGGCATTGGTGTTTATGGTTTGGTACACGTTGGAGCAACGACAGTCCTTTTTCGCGAATGCGCACTGCATCGATTATATGAAACGCAGGACACGCTAGATAAACTAGTAATATCATCAACCATGTGTAGTTATAACTAGTGATTATGATTGATTAAGTTTAATGCTAGCTAGCAACTTACCTTGGCTTCTTACTGCATTCGCGTAACAGGCGGGCTCCTCGTGAGGCAGGTGGTTAGAGCGTTGGACTAGTTAACCGTAAGGTTGCGAGATTGAATCCCTGAGCTGACAAGGTAAAAATCTGTCATTCTGCCCCTGAACAAGGCAGTTAACCCACCGTTCCTAGGCCGTGATTGAAAATAAGAATGTGTTCTTAACTGACTTGCCTAGTTAAATAAAGGTAATAAAATTTAGAGTTTTAGAATTTAAGTTTTAAAAATTAACGATTTCCGATTGTTATGAAAACTTGAAATCGGCCGGAATTAATCGGCCTTTCCGATTAATCGGTTGACCTCTACTCTTGAGAGCTACCATCACCAAACCAAAGTTGATATGTACAGACTGACTCAACTTAAATTGAATGTCAAAAGATAGTTGATACTACTTGTACTTTTTAAACTATTATCATTTTACATTTGCATAAATGCTCAATAAACTTCAATGTTAAAATTGGATCCGCCACTGCCCTTGAAACGTACTACAAACACCAACCCAATGTTGAAATGTGCAGACTGATTCAACATACAGTAGATTGCTTGAACACATGCTTTTGCTACCAATCATATTTTATAAACTACAGATGTTGGATCTTAATTTGATCACTCTTTTCTTGCTGAGAATTTTCCTGCAAAGCATGAAATTAAAACTTATAGTATATTTGTGTTTAAAAAGGCTTCTAAAGTTTGTAATTTTAACCCCTACAAAAATGTATATTAATGGCCTCCCATGGCACAGCGGTCTAAGGCACTGCTAGAGGTGTTACTACAGACCCAGGTTCATTCCCGGGCTGTGCCACAACTGGCATTGGCCAGGAGTCCCATAAGACGGTGCACAATTGTCCGGGTTAGGGGAGGGTTTGGCCGGGGGGCTTTACTTGGCTGTTTGGCTCGTTGTGCTCTAGCGACTCCTTGTGGTAGGCCGGGTGCCTGCAGGCTGATCCAGGTCATCAGTTGAATAGTGTTTCCTCCGACACATTGGTGTTTGCTGGCGAGTGTCAAGGAGCGCGGTTAGGAGGGTCATGTTTCGGGGACGCATGACTCCACCTTTGCCTCTCCTGAGCCCGTTGGGGAGTTGCAACCATGAGACAAGATTGAAAAAGGGAGTTACATTTTTGGGGATTAATTATAGTCCACATTTCTTGTTGCGGCAGGATTATTTTCCTGTTTTAGCAAATTTGCACCAATTAAGATCTGACATCTGTTTAACCTTGATGTATCCCTATTAATTTAAACTCAGGCTTCAACATTAAAAACTGAAATCACTTCACAGAATGTTCAAACGTAAACATTTTGAGAGCTTAAAACACATTACATGGTTTATAATGCTAAAGTACTGCCTTTAGCCTACTATACTAGCCCATTATAACACACTATAATAACTCCTCACTTACAAACCACTGCAAAATCAAATCAAATCAAATGTATTTATATAGCCCTTCGTACATCAGCTGATATCTCAAAGTGCTGTACAGAAACCCAGCCTTAAAACCTCAAACAGCAAGCAATGCAGGTGTAGAAGCACGGTGGCTAGGAAAAACTCCCTAGAAAGGCCAAAATCTAGGAAGAAACCTAGCGAGGAACCAGGCTATGAGGGGTGGCCAGTCCTCTTCTGGCTGTGCCGGTTGGAGATTATAACAGAACATGGCCAAGATGTTCAAATGTTCATAAATGACCAACATGGTCAAATAATAATCAACTGTTGGTAATGATAAAATTATACAGGCGACATTATGGACATGTCCAGACTTGTAAACTAATATATGTCAGCGTAGGCGACACAAACAACAATGGTTTAATGTCACTATTTGGACATATTGTAACATGTTGGTGTCCAACGAGTCAGAAAGCTGACAATCAGGCTGTGGTGTCACAGTTGGATGTTTCCAATAACACTGCATCTGCAAGGGAAGAGGCTGACTGCTGTTTTTTAAACATTTTTAATAAAGGCCTCTCCTGATTTTCTCTTCCTGTGGGTCTCTCCACAGTAAGCTGCTTGACACAGTGGAGGGCACTGCAGAACATGCAATCCTTGATTGCCCGTGTAGAAATTCACCATGGCAACCATGGCATGTAGACAGTGTGAGCTCAGCAAGCTGGAGCAGTCAACTCAAAGAGCTCACACACACTTACAAACACACGCATTGACACACAGTACATATGAACACACACACACACACAAGTGTGTGCATGGATGCACGGGCACAAGCTAGCACATGCACACACACAAACACCCACATCTGGACCAATCAGAAACTCAGATATCAAGGCTGAAATGCATGCATGTATGTGTGGGGGTGTGTGTTTGCATGTGTGTGTGCGTGTGTGTGTGTGCGTGTTTGCGTGGATAAGCATGTACGTGCGTGCTTGCCTTCCTGCATATGTCTGTGTGTGAGTGTGCAGAGACCAAGACAGTTGTGAGAGTGCATGACTATTCAATACAGTACAGTATGCATATACATGCGTGAGTAAGTAGTTCTGAGTTGATTAGATGTCAGATTAAGGTTCTCCACTGCAGAGAACACAGTATAAACCCGATCTCTGTATCGAGTCTGTGGTTGCCTAGTGGTTAATATTCAACCTCCAGGCAATCCCAAATGAACCCCGCTCCCCCCTGTAGCCAGAGGCTGTAATCCACTGGAGGTTGGTGGCACCTTAATTGGGGAGGAAGGGCTTGCGGTAATGGCTGGAGCGGAATAAGTGGAATGGTAACAAATACATCAAATACATCTATTTGTTTGAGCCATCCTACCCTCAGCAGCCTCCACTGCTCTAATCCCAGGGGTTAATCCCATTTGATATCAGCTCGGCTGAACCCAGAACAGTCAACAACAAGGGTGAGACATTCTCATCAGAAGGTGTCAGAATTGACAGGCTGATCCACAGACAGAGAGGGAGGATGTAGCTGTAGCTACCAGGCTGCCAACAATCTGTCTCCCCTGATAGATTATGTTGTCCCATTTCAAATCAGTGTCACAAAATTAGAGTGTTATGCTGTACACCTTTACAAAAAAAAGGTTATTTGTTTGTTCCCATGGGAGAACTCTTTTTGGTTCCAGGTAGAAGCTTTGGTGGTGAAAAAGATTCTACATAGAACATTTTAGTGATGAAAGGGTTCCACTATTTTGCACAGGGTTCTCCTATGGACACAATTGAGGCCTTCTTTTCTAGTCCAGGCTTTTGATTTTCTTTTCTTTTTTTCTTTCACGTCACTGATTGGCCACCGAGTTTTCTTGCTTAGTGTCCCAGGTCTGAATCAGCTCCTTATTAGAAACAGAGAAATAAACAGGATTGTTTCGGCCCTCTGCAGAACGGGAGTTGACTATCCCTGCTCTATTCATTCACCCATGCTGAGTGGATTGGTGACAAAAAAAATTAAGAGGTCTTCTGCCTCTGTTTCGCCTCTTCCTCTGTGGTGTCACTTAAAAGAACGACTGGTTGTGATTTGCCATCCATACTCATTGGATCAGTGTTCATTTCCAGTGTTAGATGAGATGTATCATACTGCCACCTGCTGGACAATATGATAATAAAGCACCTAAAGTATCACGAGTATCGGATCAGCTGTGTTTATAGTCATAAAGGTATAACACAAGCAATTTGATAGAACTGGACAAATGAATTGAAATGGGGACCACCGTATTCATAGACATTTTTAAATATACATTTCTGATATTTTACTTCCTAAGGATTCCAGGTCGTCTGTCTTTACCCTGCTGTTAACCACTTGGCATTCTACATCATTAGATTAGATTCAACTTCATTGTCATTGAACAAGTACAAGTACTGTACAAAAAAATGCAGTTAGCATCTGACCAGAAGTGCAAATAAAAGAGTACAAAAAATGTACAAGTAAAACAATTAAGTACAATGTATGTTATTAAGTGGGATGTATAAATATGCAATGAAGGCAAATGGCAAGTACAAATGTGCATTGAAGGCAAATTGAAAGTGCAAGGAGGCATGCAACTGAAATGCAGGGATAGCAGCAATAAGGTTACTGAGCTAGACATGTACATGTACAACTGAATAATGTCCTTAATAAGACTTTTTTAAGCAATGTCAGAGTCCAGTAGTACCATGAAGAGTGTGCAACAAGGTCCCTGAGAGGACGCACTAAGCGGTGGGCGGGTGGATAGGGCTAGTGCCGTGTCACAGAGTTCAGCAGGGTTACAGTAGCTGGAAGAAACTGTTATTGAGCCTGCTAGTGCGGGAACGTAGAGATCTGTACCGCCTGCCTGATGGTAGGAGGGCAAACAGTTTATGGCATGAATGTGAAGGGTCCCTGAAGATGCCGCGCGCCCTATGCCGACACCACTTTCCCAGGAGGTCTACAATGGCAGGGAGCTGGGCAACAGTGATGTGCGGTTTTCACCACCCATTGCAGGGCCTTCCGGTCGGCCACGGAGCATCCGCCAAACCACACTGTGGCGCAGTTAATCAGAATGCTCTCGACCGTGCAGCAGTAAAAGTTCACCAGGATCTTGGGAGATGGGCAGGCCTTCTTCAGCCTCCTCAAAAGGTACAGGCGCTGCTGTACCTTTTTCACCAGGGTTGAGGTGTTGAGAGTCCAGTAGAGGTCATCGGAGATGTAGACACCCAGGAATTTGAAGCTGGGCACACGCTCCACCTCAGTGCCATCAATGAGAACTGGGGCGTGGCTGCAGCTTTTAGACCTCCTGTAATCCACAATGAGCTCCTTGATTTTCTTTGCATTGAGGGCCAGGTTGTTGTCAGAGCACCATGCAGCCAGGTGCTTGACCTTCTCCCTGTAGGCATTGTCACTGAACGGGCCTAACACGTGGTGTCGTCTGCTAACTTGTCGATGGTGTTTGAACCGTGTACAGGAACGCAGTCGTAGGTGAAGAGGGAATACAGGAGGGGGCTCGGCATACAGCCCTGTGGCACACCGTTGTTTAGGTTCAGGGTTGAGGAAGTGAAGTTGTCTAACCTGACAGACTGGGGTCTGTTGGTTAGGAAGTCCAAAGTCCAGTTACAGAGAGAGGGGCTGATCCCTAGGTCATGGAGTTTGGTGACCAGCCTAGGGGGAATGACCGTATTGAATGCTGAGCTAAAGTCTATGAACCACATTCTCACATAGGTGTTGGTTTTGTCCAGGTGGTTCAGGGCAGAGTGTAAAACTGTGGAGATGGTGTCCTCTGTAGACCTGTTCGGTTGGTAGGCAAACTGGTGGGGATCCAGTGTTGGAGGGAAGCAGTTAAGGTAGGCCAAAACCAGTCTTTCGAAGCACTTCATGATCGTGGGGGTGAGTGCAGGTCGGAAGTCATTCAGGCTTGATGCGGTCGACTGCTTCGGCACTGGGACAATGCTTGTGGTCTTGAAGCACGTGGGGACAACCGCCTGGGCCAGTTATAGGTTGAAAATGTCAGTGAAGACCTTGGCCAGCTGCCCAGCACATGCACTGAGCACACGACTGGGGACGCCATCAGGACCACCAGCCACTCACGTGGCGTAAGTAGCAAACAATCTCCAGTCTGTGCGTTGAAACTGGTGCTGTAGTAATGAGTCTGACCCTCTGGCCACACTTTGACTGTCCTCACTGGTGGTTTCACGTGTTTAATGAGGGGTAAATACTTGGAGAGTAGGAACAGTGAAAGGTGATCAGATTGTCCCAGATGGGGGAGGGGAATGGCTTTGTAAGCCTCCGGAATGTTTGTATACACGTGGTCTAGTGTATTCTCTCCTCTAGTGGGGCAGGAAACATTCTGGTGGAATTTGGGAAAAACAGTTTTCAGATTTGAGTGGTTAAAATCCCCTGCAAGTTTGCTGTTTGCTAATAGCAACCTGCAGTTCTTTCATTGCTAGTTTAGCATTAGCATCCGGAGGTATATAGGCTGCAGTAACAACAATGGATGTAAGCTCCCGAGGCAAGTAGAAAGGCCTGCACCTAATCACTCCAGATTGGTTGAGCAGTGAGTCCCAGTTATGTTACTGTCTGTACACCATGCTTTGTTTACATAAATGCACAGACCACCTCCTCTGGTCTTACCAGAGTCCTCTGCCGTACGATCAGCCCTGAAGACGTCGCGCCCCTCTAGCCCAATAGCGTTGTCGGGTATGCTGTTGTTTAGCCACGTTTCCGTGAAAATCATGACATTGCAATCCATAATCCTTTTTTGTGAGATGATTCTTAGTCGTATTTTGTCCATTTTGTTCACCAGAGACCGGACGTTAGCGAGGAAAAGGCTAGGTAATGAAAGCCGATGTGGGGTTAGCTTTTGCCTAGCCCGGAGGCCACCCCGCTTCCCTCGCCTTTGTTTACGATCTCGACGCCGTCTCCAGGCATTTCTCTCGCGAAATTTTCAGCCTCCGGGCGTCTTCGTGGTCTCCAGTGGAAGATGTAAGTTGTCAAAAACTCTCTTTGTGCATTGTGTTCCAATATCCAGTAGTTCTTGTTGGCTATATAAAGTGTAAATCAGGCTGTACTGAGTGAATAAACTAACAACAATTAGGTAAATTACTGCTAATTCGCAAAATCTGGGTAGACGCAGAGCCTCGCATTGTACACATGCCGCCAACAATATAGGCATCATGGACATATTCTCATGAATAATTCTCCAGTCTGCACTTTAAACGTCAACGCAGCAGAGCGTTCTCATCTGTCTATCCCGTAAACATATCATTGCTGTATCCATGCTCTGAGTGTTGAGGTATACTGAGCTCATGTCAAAATATAACTTGAAAAATATCTCAATGTTTTGCCAGTGTTGAAAGCCAGGTAGGTGAGAAGTTTGTTTTTGCTGACAGCAGCTAAACTTGTAATAGGTACAAGGTGCTAGGTCATAGGCTATACAGAGTTGTAATGAAACAACTCTCAGAAGTCACAAGGACCTGTGTCTGTAATGTGGTTTCAGGGCAATTTGTATTATTCTGTATGTAAATCTGACACTCCGTTTTATATAGTTCGTTACGTTAGGTTACATTATGAATGGAATAGCGGCTGTACAATATCATACGAATTATAGAACATATCATACGTCTTACCCAGACATCCAATAGCATACAAATTGGATGATTTACATTAGAATATGATTGGGGGACGTATAGTATTATACGTCTTCCGCTGAGACCAAATTGCTTGTGACAACAAAGGAAAATTATGAGGAGAATTTACATTGGTGATAATGGGAACTAACGATAAAGGTTAGGATAATTTACGTAGCAGGTTAGGTGAAATGGGTTAAGTTTAGAACAAGGGTTAAGGGAAGAGTTAGCTGATATAAAACAGTTGTCCCCGACACGACTTGAACATGCAACCTTTGGATTGATAGAAGGTTGTGTATTAACCCCACCCATCCTCTGGGACACTCATCTGCAAACAATCAATTAATGACAAGTTTGCCTTGGCTGTGTCTACCCAGTTAATGGCAAGTCGCTAGAATTCAGTATCTATGACAACAGCCACAACAGAGCCTGCACTTGACCTTGAGGTCGAAAGACAGCAATAGACAGCATATAAAATGATCTGATCTATACAGTAGACAGCCTACACTCTTAGAAAAAAAGGGGCTATATAGAACTTAAAACAGTTCTTCGGCTGTCCCCATAACAAAACCCTTTGAAGAACGCTTTTGGTTCCAGGTAGAACCCTTTTTGGATCCATTTTGGGGTTTTACATGGAACCCAAAATAGTTCTACTTGGAACCAAAAGGGGTTCTACCTGGAACCAAAAAGGCTTCTCCTATGGGGACCCCCGAAGAACCCTTTTGGAACCCTTTTTTCTACGAGCGTACAGATTGTAGAATCTGCCTCTTAACTCAACATTTTACTATTGCATTTTCATACGATGTGCGATTTCATAATGTTCCCATTTGGATTTACTTCTGCTCCTAGCCAGTAATCGCATCATACTTTTGATTGCGGGATGACCTGATTTTGCATGTAAACAGGGAGTCTACAAATCATATTTTTCTGGTTCGACGTAATATTCCCAAGTGTTTTGTCAGACAACTCTTTCTTTGAGTCCAAAATGTTGCTGCATTTTCATCAACAGTACAGTGGGTGTCACAGTTCTTATGCAACCGTCCCTGACTGCAAAGTTAGTAACAGTCTAGAAAAATAGCGGCTCCTTGATGCTTGATGTTTTTAGGGAATGACCACGCCATGTGGTTGTTTCCCACTGACCTGACACATACCTCTCTCGTATGGTCAGTATTACACAAGGATGTATGGTCAGAGTTCTAAGATATCATTGAGACATAAAAGCTAGAAGAAGAAGCTAGAAATTGTGGTTCTCAATGTTCAGCCAATTGTGACTGCTTTGAACAGGTCAACCTATGAATAAAATCATTTTTCTAAATATTTCAAAAACTCTTCCAGCAGATATTCAAGACAAATGAAAACATATTAGCATCAGTGGATCCATAGTTCACAATGGCTGCAGTTCAAAAACCTCATTAGCTTTTCTTCTATGGCAGACCTCTGTAGATTGACGAAGAGGAGAAGTGATCAAACCACAAAGGCAGTCTGGACAGGAGAAGGCTCATAGGAGACAAACAAGGTGACAGAGGCAGAGAGGCAATAAGAGGAAAAAGATGGATAGGCAGACACACAGAGATAGTTAGAGAGGAAGTTGAGAGAGGGAGAGAAATAGAAGAGAACTGGAGAAGCAGAAGAGACCGAGAGAGTAGCAGAAACAGAGGAGACGGTGTAGGAAAGGTTGATCGAGAGAAAGCGATTGACTGGAAGAGGATGAGAGGAGAGCAGCAGGGACAAGGAGAAAGAGGGCGAGGGTCTTGGAAGAGTTCGGACTCCCTGAGGGCACTCTTGAATAGTGTCTGAGAACTATGGCTTATGGTCTTTCTACGGGATCAATACTGCTTCCCATTGGAGAGAGAGGAGAGAGAGGCCCTGATTGAATTAGGGCTGTAAGTAAGTTAAGTGGCCACACGTCTGAATGCAACCATACAAACATGATGGCTCTACCCTGAACAGAGGACTGCAACTTCCAAAACTGTACTAAAGCACAAGAGAGAGAGACCAATTGCAGGACGCTAATGAGACAAAATGAACTCGGAATCCACTGAGCGAATGAACTGCTTTAGAACTGAGAGAGCACTTACCAATTTATAAACAGGCTGGAGAGAGAGAGAGAGAGAGAGAGAGAGAGAGAGAGAGAGAGAGAGAGAATAATAGCAGGGGAAGAGGATGTACTGTGTAATGTGATGTTGTGTTGCATGCCCTGTCCATGACAATAGCCAACCCCACTGGCCACCACCACTTAGCAAAAAAGCAGAATGGGCGTTGTTGACACATACGTATAATCCCCAGACATTGAGTTTTAGACAGGGTGCGACAGTCTGATAGTTCTTATGGTCAGCGTCGCTGTCCACCAACACCAAAACAAGGCAGCCAAACAAGCACACAAACCACACACACCCTCGCGGTCTATATAGTTTCTCAATACGAGGCCTGAACTTGCAAACTGTGTAATCCTAGCCATGACCCTTGCTGGGTTGTAATTCTATAGCGGAACCTTCATGATGGTCAGGGGAATGTCCACTCCATGTAATCTATAGCTATGCCACACGTAGGCACAGGTGTTTTATCCTGACTATTTTCTCTATACAGACTATACTGTAAGGCCTGGAGTTTTTCCTGGTCAGATCACATGGACAGGAAAACTCCTGGCCCTAGCTATGTGTCCCTTCCTTGTGCCATCGCCTCACTGATGAGACAGGACAGGGTAGGGTGGGTGACAGATGCTGTCACGCCCTGGTCTAAGTATTTTGTGTTTTTCTTCATGTATTGGGTCAGGCCAGGGTGTGGCATGGAGTTTTTGTATTGTGGTGTGTTTTGTCTTGGGGTTTTGGTGTGTATATATTTGGGATTGTAGCTAGTGGGGTTATCTAGCAAAGTCTATGGCTGTCTGGAGTGGTTCTCAATCAGAGGCAGGTGCTTATCGTTGTCTCTGATTGGGAACCATATTTAGGCAGCCATATTCTTTGAGTTTGTCGTGGGTGATTGTCCTTAGTGTCCTGATGGCCTTCTTCTGTGTTAGTTGACACAAGTATAGGCTGTTTTTGTTACGTTTTTGTAGTGTTTTGCATTGATTCGTGTTTACGTGTGTTTTTTCCATTCAACATGGATCGCAAGCTGCGTTTTGGTCCGACTCTCCTTCACCACACCTAGAAAACAGTTACAGATGCTCTCTCTAGGTGGGCTGACTGCAGCCGTCATTGAAGGGGACAATACACCTGCTGCCCATCAAAAACATTTAGATGTCACTGGAGTATATTTACAGAATGCTGTAAAGCAGGGGTGTCAAACTCCTTCCATGGAGTGTCTGCAGGTTTTTGTTTTTTCCTTTCAATGAAGAACCTAGACAACCAGGTGTGGGGAGTTCCATACTTATTGGGGACCTTAATTCATCAATCAAGTACAATGGAGGAGCGAAAACCTGCAGACACTCGACCCTCTATGGAATGACTGACACCTGTGCTGTACTGTGCTGACGGCTGTACTTGGATGACCTCTGTTAAGAGCGGTACCTTTAGAAAATTCAGAATAAACTGTTGTGTGTGTTGTGTGTCTTTATGAAGCATAGACCTGTATGACTACATGCAATTTGCCCTTTCTGTATAACAATCATCGAGATATTTGATCGTTTTGAGGAATAGGAACACTGTTATATGAATCCAAGAGAACCAATGGATCTTCATTAGAGTCTGCACTGAGAATGCCCCATGCCCCCGAGGTTGACATCTTCTTTTTTTTAAGGGAGCGCAAACAAACGCAACACCACGTGGGAACGTCTCCCACCTAGGTGTGCTCTGTGAGCTGTCCCACGCTGAGGTGATTGGTGGACGTGTTATTGTTTGACCAGCAGGGATATTCTGTACCTATGAGCTCACTGTTGAACGTTCCACTGACATGAGAGAAAGATGAGCACATGGACATGGATATTGCATCGACTACTGTACAACACCATTGAACATCTATGGGTTGGGTCAAGAGTGGCTAGAGGAAGACGTTCCACACCGCCCATACAAGTGAATGCATTCGATGTATAATTGTTATAATTTTTTTTAAACATCAATGATTGAAGATTTATTGAGTTCTTCAGCAGTTAATCTGACCAAATAGACCACCAACCCAAAGCAAGGTATCACACAATTCAAACAATTTGGCGACATAGCCCAAAAATGCATTGCTGGAAATGGGCAGACAGAAATAAATACACTGAGCACCGAGGAGAAAACAGGCAGAGAGAGAAGCCGCACGTGGAAAATGATATAGTATCACACACAGAAAATACAAGGGTTAGATATTGCTGCACTGTCAGAACTAGAAGCACAAGCATTTGGCCACACTCGCAATAACATCTGCTAAACACGTGTACTGTACGTGACCAATAAAATAGAAATATAGAAATATCATGACTCTCTGTCACGTTATGCCTTGGATTCCATTCAATCGGAAACAGATTTTCATGCCAATATTCGAGAATACGCATTAAGAAAACATGTGTATTTTCAGACTATAGCAGTGGTGTTTCAACCAAACCACAGAGATAGATAGAGGACTCATCTTTATATCTGTGCCATTATAACGCCCGTGGCTGCGGCATTGAGGCTGCAACCCATAGGAATCCCAACCCAGTTCACTACTTTGACTACTTTAAAATGTCAGAAACATCGTGGAAGCCCTCTATGATGCTGCCCACACTAAAACGGCCTTTTGGACACAAGAGGTGTCCATCATTCCCTATACCCCAAAAAGGACTCGTTGCTGATCAAAATTGGTGTGTGATGACATAGGGCACACAATAAATGTACTTTTTCGCTTAACTTTTAATGCACCGAATAAAAATCTAAATGTGTTTTCCATCGCATTTTCAAGTCCACTGTAGTTTTGTCACACAAACTGTTGCATTAAATAGCAAACGTGCCTACTCTCTTGCCAGTGCCAGTACACTGTGAGTAGGCTGTGTGGGTAGGCTAGTCTTCATCAATTAGATTACTATGGATAAGAGCGAGGATATTTGCATTTTAGCAAATGATAGTCAAGCATTGATCATCATGTCACCAGAATAAGAGCCCCGATATTTATTGGAAAGAAGCATCAAGATCACCGTGCACTTTCACCACCCTGTGAAGTTCATCATTATTAATTTAATCTGTAACCTAATAAACTGCATAGTTTCCTGAGTCACAGTGGGAGGAATTCACATCATATCATCGCGTGACTGACAAGTTTACTTCCGTATGATGGTTATTATATTAATATTATATAAATATTTGCGCATAATGGCATTACCACACCATTTCTCGCATAATTCATTTTCTAGATGTCTGTTCACTTCTGTCAAGGTCAAAGAGGAACAAAGAAAACTAAGAGAAGCTTTGTTTCACAGTGAGATGAAGAGAGAGAGAAAGCATGTGGCTTTCTCCACGTTTCAATTAAGCCCACCAGTCATTGAGAAGTGTTACTTATGACACTTGCACTGTTGCTATTGGTGTAAAGGCAAGCTGCCAATCATGCGTAACCCTGGCTCCGGTCAATCCCCACACACTGTACCTGACTGTCGCGTTGTGCGGGACAGAGCGCTGTCCACTTGAGAAGTATAGTGAATTTGAGAATTTGAGCCACCAAGGCATTTATAATCCATATCCTGCCTTTGTTCACTTATATAACTGGTGAGTGTTATTGCTATTTACTCAAACCGTTACTTTTTGTTTGGCAATGTTGTAGAATTTGGCCATGAGCGCACTGATACCTGACATGGAGAATAGTTTAATTTATACGTTATATTATACGATATATTATACGTTATATTAACTATGCAATACGGTATACCTTTGTATAGGTTTTAACCTATGTACGGTGTACTTTTGAATCGTTGCAACATCATTTCACTGTTATGTTCAATTGCTCTTTTTTAATGCGTGACGATATTAAACAATTGGACAGGGTGACTGCGGGGTCTCCATTAATCCCTTAAAGCTTCGCTTAAACCTTTTCAGTTTTCACCATCTGTTGGGTGCATTCAGAACCTGTCATGGCATGCGACGGCATGGGGATTCAATGTCATTTTATAGGTACTTTTACTTGGGACACTTTTTTCATGCATGTGACAACTGCACACTCACAAGCTATTCTAATTTAGGACTTTGGGGAAAAAAAATACCATAATAGGCGTAGAATACACAGTACTTCTGTTTCATTCTTTGTCCATGATTTGTGCATTCAGGCTATATTATTGACAAACGCTTTGCTTGAGCCCTTATCAGTCCTCTTTGCTACTGGAAAGAAATATACACCCATCAAATAATAGCATAAAGAAAATGAAGGAAGAGTGCACATTTAGTGTTTGCTACATTTTGAATACTGCTCGACTATCATCCATGTGCCATTTTGAAAGCCATGTGTCCACGCAATTATTGTTGTGCAAGCAGATGCCCTAGCAGATTTGCTGCCTGGATAAGTCACCAATGATCAGCTTAGGGCAGGCAGCTTAGAAGGAACTGACCATCACAGTTTAGAGCTTCCACTCTTCACTATGTGGAGAGATTGAAACACATCCGATTGTTCTGCGCGGGTGCTGTGTAGTGTACTTAGCTACCAAGTGTGATCGGGGCCGACTCTAGCCTTCTGGGGGCCTTGCACGAGATTTGGTTGGGGTGCTGACATGGCTAATCGAGTGACTGTCGGTGACTGACAACAAGAGAAAAATTGGGTTGGGGGCCCCTATCGCCCTGGGGCCCTAAGTGACCGTTTATGCCTGGAGTGTGATGTATCAGGCCAGGTAAAAAAAAAAAGCATTGTTGCTTAGGTCTTTCATTAGGTCTCACATTTTCTTAGACTTCTCAGAAGTGCTGACCTAAGAGTCAAAAAGGTGTCCAGCCTAATTAGTCACACGTATATCGCACACTTCACAATGCTGACCAGGGTTGGGGTCAGCTCTGTTTTCGAAGAGACAGACACATTATTTGCAGCAGAATGCAGCACTCGCTATTTTGACCTGCTATTTTTAGACAGCGCTTCACTATACAAGCATGCAATGCAAGAGGCGTGGTTCAGCCAGCTCATTCCTCTATGTACAGTATGTAGATGCCTCACCCCATTTTTCCCCCATGGGAAGCATTGAGTGTTGTGTGGTGAAAGGTGGCAACTGGTGCTCCTCTGGCATATTGTGTTGGTGAGGACATAATGATGGGAGCATCTTTATCATGTTCTACCACAGTGCTTCCCACCCCTTGGCTTGATGTCAAGGTATTGTCTGAGTAGCACCGTACCTCACCCAGCCTCAGTAATGTTGGGTAGAGACCGGAGACATTGGATGTGATTATACATACATATATAGCTCCTCATTGCAATCATTCTCTGATCTGACCGAATGCCATTCCATTTGGACTTCATACAGCTGAGGCTCCTCAGAGGAGGAAGGGTAGAACCATGTGAATTTAATTTAAAACAAATAGTGATGTATTAAAAACGTTATCCTTTTTAGATAAAACTACTAAATATATTGGGGCAGCAGGTAGCCTAGTGGTTAGAGCGTTGGACTTATAAGCGAAAGGTTGCAAGATCGAATTCCCGAGCTGACAAGTTAAAAATCTGTTGTTCTGCCCCTAAACAAGGCAGTTAACCCACTGTTCTTAGGCTGTCATTGAAAATAAGAATTTGTTCTGAACTGACTTGCCTAGTTAAGTAAAAAATATTCACGTCACCAAATAATTTATTAAATCACACTATTTTGCAATGAAGGTTTACAGTGGCCTCAGCAGCACTTTGTATGATAGCACCATGGTGTAGTCGGAGGACAGCTAGCTTCTGTCCTCCTGTGTACATTGAATTCAACACAAAACCTAGGAGGCTCATGGTTCTCACCCCCTTCCATAGACTTTCACAGTAATTACGTCCTCCAACCTATCAGAGCTCTTGCAGCATGAACTGAAATGTTGTTCACCCAATCAAAGGATCAGAGAAGGATTCTAGTACTAAAAGCATAAGCTATAGCTAGCTAGCACTGCAGTGTATAAAATGTGGTGAGTAGTTGACTCAAAGAGAGAGAAAGACAATAGTTGATGAGTTTTTAACAAATTAATTTCTTCAAAATTAAGGAGAAGCAAGAGAAAGAGATAGCTATATTTGGTCGTATTTTTTAAACTTTCACTTAGCTAGCGAATGCAGCTAGCTTGTTTAGCCTACACAAACACCCGGCTCAAACAGAGAGGGATGCTATGTTAGCTAGCTGGCTATGGCTATCCAACACTGGAAATCTTCCAAGTCAAGGTAAGCTTTTGGTTTTATTAATTTATTGCCACCGGGGCCTACCGGTGTAACTGCTAAACTGCTTTCTGACTGTGCACTGTACTGCATGATTGTAGTGGGTTTACTAATGCGTTAGTTCTAGCAGCTATGTTGACTATGACGTGACAAGGATGTAGGCTGTGTGTAGCAGTTAGCGATCATGATATGAAGGTTTGGCTTGGAAAGTTTTTTGTGCCTGGTCACAGACAGCTGATGAGTTGTGTGCTGAAGTCCACGAGCGAAGGGAAACGGTGACAGGGACGAAGGGAAAAGGTGAGAGGAGGAGAGCACGTAGATAGTAGCTAGAAGGAATTATACATACAATAGGCAAAGTGATCATGGTGTTTTTATGTGGCCACTATGAAAGTGAAATGTGTTTGCATGTGATCAGGGGTGTATTCATTCTGCCGATTGTATTGAGAAACATTTCTTAAATGGAAGCAAACGGAATGAAACGGGGATAAGTTTGTCCAATAGAAACTCACATCTGCAACTGTTGGACTAATCATTACACCTTAGATCAGCTAGATGCAGGCAAGTGTGTGCAAGGCGGAATTGAATGTGTCGATGTCATTCACCTTAATTACAAAACATCCTCTCAATCTGTGCAGCTACGTTGTGAACGTTCATTCATAGGCTAGGTTATAAAACCTCATAATGGCTACAGGGAAAATTCAAGTATCGTTTAGTAGCCTAAACCTATCGATGCTACATTGACCAGGGTGAATGGAATGCGAATGACAGTCATCCAATATGCTGTAATACAAATAAGGCCATGCTCATTAAACATATAATTCTCCCTCATCTTAAACGGCACCGACCGCCAGACTTTGGTCTGACTCTCTCATTCTAGTTTACTAGAATTAGATCGTAGCGGGTTTACCAAATACTGTTCTATCCTCATCTGGCCCTAGACTGAGAAGTATGATGTGGTGCATCTGGGTCTGCACAGATTAAAACATATTGACAATGCCTGGACACAATGCCTGGACACAATTCCTGGACACAATGCCTGGACACAATGCCTGGACACAATGCTTGGACACCATGCCTGGACACAATGCCTGGACACACCTACTACGGGGGTTCAAAGGCACTTCAATCTTTTGTCTTGCCCATTCACCCTCTATTTCTCAATTGTCTCAAGGCTTCAAAATCCTTCTTTAAATCTGTTTCCTCCCCGTTATCTACACTGATTTTCAGAATTCCCTGTTAGAGGACTAGCAGAATCAGAAAGGAATGAGCAGTTATGTACAGACATTTTTTTGACAGTATCTGGAAGACATCTGTTTTATGTTCGTACCTCTATGTGAATAGCAGATGTGGAGGCTGCTGCTGTGTCATCCCATTAAGGGGGCTATCTGTCTGAGGACAAAGCCTGGCTGGAATATCTGTGGGGCATGGTGAGAGACAGGGGGGAAAAGTGTCAGGAGATCAGGGAGGTGCTGGCATGCTTTTTCAGGCCCATAGGTCATCCCTGTCACTATCACCACACATAAGCACAACAGAAGCACCCCTGACAGAATGTGACAGAGTCCATAAAGTCCATGCATTTTTGCACCTTGTGATGTTTGTAAGTATGCGTATCATCACACCAGTTGACTCGGCTTACATTGATATCTATACCACTCCCAATTGATATGGCGAGTTTGGAGACTCTTGCCTTGTAGGCCAGAACATTTCTGGAGTAAGATCTTGAGGGGTTTGAATGCCTTGCTCTCTCAGACCAGAAATACAGTTGAGTGTGTTAGTGGCTAGACCAGACTCTTGTTTCAGGTCTGATCAGGTAGGCTAAAACCCAGACCTGGGTTCAAATACTATTTGGGGTATTTAAATAAGTATTTATATATTTCATATTTAAATACAACCTCCTGTGTCTGTGACATTGTGGAAGTCAAACCCTTTTGTTCCTGGTCAAATTTGTCAAGTCACTCTTTCAATCACCACTGGCACTTATCCTGTTTTTAACAGTTGAAGGGATAGTTCACTTTGAAGACAAGTCGAAAATAACCTGAATCCCTTTAACTTTCCCTCTCAACCCATAGTGAAGCCCTATACATTGTATATAGGGTACTGTTTTTATTCTAGTTTCCTCCCCTCACTTTTCAATTTCTTTGGTCCAGGGTCAGTATGGAAGAGGCAGAACTGGTAAAGGACCGACTCCAAGCAATAACGGTAAACTGACCTGGAATCAGTCTGGTCCTCTTACAGCAAATCAACTTCTGAACAATACCTGTTTCGAGTACTGTAGTAAGATTCATAACTATATTGTATCTGCAGGATAAGAGAAAAGTCCAAGAAGACATTGTTCATAAAAAGCTGGAAATAGACCAGGAGAGGCTAAAGCTTCAGCACTTAAAGGTACAGTAAGATAATGTGATGACGTGATCAAATTATAGATTCTTACTGTCATATAGTCAGACCACATAATTTCAACAACATTGGATGAATTCGTAAGTCAAACATCTAATGACAGTGAGAATTCCAAGCACCAAGGCTTTCTGACAGGTTGATATTTTATGGTCACTGCAGTTGAGCAGTCCATTAAAATACACATCAGCGTGTAGAAAAAAGAATGTCTCAGGACACTTAAGCCGTAATGTTTCCTCTTCTGCTTTGAACAGAAAAAGTCTCTGAGGGAACAGTGGCTCATGGATGGAACGAGCAACCAAAGCCCACAGCAGAGAGAGACTTTGAGGGGAGATCAACAACAAACGAAACTCCTCCAGACCAGCATCCACAGGTACAGTAAGCCGAGACAACTCATACTCCATTTGTGCATGTATAAACTGATCTGTTTACATTGCTGGTTTAACATGGCTGCCTGATCGAACATAGGCCGTATTATGTTGAGAAATGCTTTTAGCAACAGTTGGTTAAGTGTTATGTGAAAGTGCTGGTTAGTGTTATAAATCTTATTCATTTAAAACATCTGTTCCGCTTACAGTCAAGTGTTGCTTTTAAATGGGGATGCCTGTTCTATTTATTTGATTCTATGCTCAAGAAACAGTCACTGCATCAACACACTGAAGACAACATGTATTGGACTGTCTGTGGTGAAGGGCAGTCCATCCATTGTCCAGTTAGACCTAAATCCCTTAGATGTGTACCAATTTGACCAAGTGGCAGTCAGTGCATTCCCTGAAAACCCTGAGGTGCTGGTAATAAGACAACAGCAGAGTGATCTTTAGGTCCACCAACTCCTGTAACTAAGACTTTTTTAACCTAACGAAGACCACCTAGGATTGAGACATTTGTCATTATTAAAAGATGGCATAAGGAGTGATATAGTGTTCAGGTCTTTTTTGGTAAGAGGTCTTAGGAAAGAGAGAAGGACATCTCCAAATAGTCTCATTCTGCACTCCTCCCTCTACTCAATGGACACTTGTTAATATTTCACAGAGTAGGTGCCATTCTGTTAGGGTGGTACCACTTTGGGATAGTGTCATTTGGACTGTAGGTGTCAAAGTGTCACGCTTGTGCCAGTTGGCTGGGACGGCACAGCGTTGATGGGGTTGGCAGAGGAGGGATGCCGGGGCCGTTCACCCCAGGTCTGTCTGATGCCAGCCATGATCAGTTTGCCAATTTACACCTTTGACGAGACTCCAGTCAGAGCAGAAAGTCTTCAGAATATGAGAAAACAGTCAGCTCACCGATCCTTTTCCTCACCCCTACTCCGCGAGGGGATATGACCTTTGAACCCTTTTCGTCTGAGCTTGCAGGATGGAGAAAGAGATTGAGGCTCTGGAGAGGGAAGAGACGATGATTTCGAAAAATGAGGGCTTCATACTGAAGAGGCTGAAAGCTATCGAGAAAACACCTGAGGAGATAATAAAGGTACTTGGACGGTACGGTACTTATTGACATTGAGCTATTTCTGTCTTAGATGTTTTCGCTTTGGTCACAATGAGAGTACTGTAGATGTATATCTAACACGGTTGTATCTGAACGTTTTATTTGAGGTTGGTGACTTTTAGTCTCTTTGTTTTATGTGATCTTATAGGACGCAAAGGAGAATTTCCAAGAAGGTAAGTCCTTTTTGCTAGCTTGCCGATTACGTTTTTGTGACCGTAATTATTGGCACCGTTGACAAAGATGAGTTTTATGAATTATAATTATAATGTTGATGAGTGATGATAAATAAGATGGTAGTTTATTTAGAAGTGCTTTATAGACAAACAAGAGAGCATGTTGTTCTCGTCTCACGGACAGCGAAGTCCAACCCCCCCTTTTGATATTAAAACACAGTGGTGAGTTCTGTAGCTAGCACCCGTAATAAACCTAAGTGCGCAATGATAAGTAGCATCCAGCGGTTTAAGTGTGGATGCCATAGCATGCATGTAAATAATATCCCCATAATCTATAACAGACATAAAAGTAGCTTGCACAATTTGTCTTCTATTTGTGGAGGACAAACATGTCCTGTTTCTATAGAGGAAGCCTAACTTGATCTTTTGCCATTTACAAAGTTCATCAACATGCATTTTAAAAGACAGTTTATCATCCAGCCATATCCCTAAGTTTTTATATGAAGAGACCTGATTTATTTGAGAGCCATCTAAACTCGTAAGTGCAAGTGTATTTTCATCCAACTTGTTGAACCTATTAAAAATCATAAAATGTGTTTTTTTTTAGCATTTAAAACAAGTTTCAACTGTAAAAAAACAACCCTTCTAATATCTGTGTCCAGCTGCGATAATGCTTGGTCAGCCGTTGAAGCAATAGAGTACATGATAGTGTCATCAGCATATAGATGAATTTTACACTTTCTTACCTCATCACCGATATTGTTTATGTAGAGAGTGAACAGTAATGGACCAAGTATAGAACCTTGTGGGACCCCTTTAACCAACTCCAATGGCTCCGATTGGATGCCGTCGACTCTAACAGCCTGACTTCTATCATTTAGATAGTCATGACACCAACGACAGGCATCCGATCCCAGTCCTATTGACGACAGCTTACCCAAAATTATCGCATGGTCTACAGTGTCAAAAGACAAATCTATGAACAAGGCGGCACAGACAAATCTATGAACAAGGCGGCACAGTACTTTCCATTATCTAAGGCATTAGCAATATCCTTTACAACATGTACAGTGGCCGTAGTGGTACTGTGTTTATGTCTGACGCCAGATTGATTTCTAGAAAGAGTATTGTTAACAGTTAAAATGATTGTAGTTGCCTATTCACCAATGACTCTATAATTTTAGCCAAACAGGAGAGCTTAGAGATGGGCCGATAATTATCCAATTCACTACCATCACCTCCCTTGAGGAGCGGTAAAACAGAAGCTGTTTTCCTACGACTAATGTTTGATTGAAGATGTGCGTCACTGCACTAGCAATGATAGGTACCACACACTTGAGTAAATATCGATCCAGATTGTCAGCACCTAACGATTTCTTTGAATCTATAGCAGATAAGACCTCATCTTCTGTGACTTTTTCAAAATTAAAAACCGGCTTAATGTTATCCACTTCAGGTGGTGGCCGAGGGGCTGAAACAATAGACTGGTCAGGATCATATTGGCAATTTTTTCTTTAAAAAAGAACACCAGCAGAAATAAAGTGCTTATTACAAACATCACAAATTTTAGTTGGGTCACTGACGAGCCCAGATTCCAATGTAATTTGCTGTGGCAGGGACGTCGAGGAGTTTCCTCGTTTAAGTGAGTTAACGGTTTTCCAGAATTTAGAGGGATCACCAGCAGACTCTGTCATAACACCTAGATCTTGCCTTTTTTATTCCTCCAGTCCATTTATTTCTCAATTGCCTAAAAAGCAGCCAATCAGCTGTTTCGCCAGTTTTCCTCGCCAAGGCCCATGCTTGATTCTTTTGCTGGAAAAGGATTTTCAAATCAGAGGAGAACCAAGGATTAGTTAAAACATTTTAGTCGCTTTAACAGGGCGTGTTTAACAGCCATGGAGGTAAAAATGTATGAAAAGAAAGAGAACGCTAAAACTGGGTCCATTATGTAGTTTGCGGATAAAAGCTCTGAGTAATAAAGGTCATGGATAAAGGCTCGCTCTGAGAAGTGTTATAGTTTATCTTGAGAATTATACGGGGGTCAGTTTTTTTTTAGCCTGATACATGCAATAGGGCAGTGGTCACTGATGTAATTTGCAAATAACCCACTAGCTATATATTTGTGAGGTGTATTTGTTAAGATAAGGTCTATTAATGTAGATGTTTCCGGGTCTTTTGGATTAGGATGGATAGGTATAGGTATTGGTTGAGTAAGATTTAGTTCGTTACAAATGTCTATTTAATTTAAGCGATGCTGGCATCAGCCATTCCAGATTGAGATCTCTGATAATCCATAATTCAGAGATTGCATAATTAGACATTAACTCAAACAATTTGCATAGAGCAGATACCGGAGCTGAGGGTGGGCGATAAACACCCGCTAGCGTTAGCGTTAATAGTGCATTATGAACAAGGACCCCATTTAGAACTAAGCATTCATACTGTTTCGGGAACAGAAGTAGAAATTGACACAGTGACATCTAGGTTGCATTTAACATATATAGAAATACCTTCACCTCTGTAGACATTGTACCCAGCTTACAGAACATCTGAGTTTGGAACAGAGAAACAGAGCCAGGATTCAGATGTAATCAATATGTCAGCATGTGATTGTCAGACCAGTATTTCAATCAAATCTAACTTTTGGATCAAGCTTCCAGCATTCAAATGAATCATTCCAAGGCCACTATTTTGAGAGCTCATATCAGATGGAGCATTCAAGGTAATATTAGATGAGCGACGCTTCCTCGTGTAACTACTGACGGGCCTGAGTTGGATGGAGACAAGATTACATCTAACAATACCACTCTGCCTGTGCGAGGAAGTGGCAACACGGTACCTTGACAATAGTGTAACAATAACATAAAGTCCATCAAAAGTTTCATCCGTGTTATCAGCACATGTAGTGCTATTGAAAGCTGGGAGGGGAACAATGAGTATAGTCTGATGTGGAATCGACCAATTCCGAGTATCAACCCCCATGGCTGTATACTCTCACATGCTCTGTATGAGACTATAGTGAGAGCCAGGTTTGAGGAGAGAATGCTTGTACCATACCTATTCAGATGTAATCCATCCCGGAGAAATACATTTGGTCGAATTAGGAAAGCTGTAAAATTGTCCATATATTGTATGCTTATTGAACAACAATAAGCTTTAAGGCAGATGTGTAGCTGGCGTATACGATTATTATTATTATCCGTAGAGCGTGGAGATGGGAGTCGACCTGAAATAATGCATTGTTAACCTGATTGAAGTAGAGTATGAATCAGTGATTTAAAGTCCTTTTTAAGTTGCTCGGATTGATATAGTTTAATATCATTTGACCCTACATGGACTGTGATTGCTGTGGCAGTCGGGTGTTCACTAATGAGTAGCGGTAACATACAGTCAATGTCCCGGATCTGGACACCCGGGTAACAGATGGTCTCTGTTTTCCTAATAGAAACATTTTGGATCATGGATGAGCCCACAATAAGGACAGTGGGACTGCTGCTTGGTCATTTTCTTAAGTCTCTCTTGAGATCTTCCTCCTAGAAAGTTGTTTGGGGCAATATGTAGAGCTGTGTCGTTGTAAAATGTTTAGATGGGTCCACTTGCTTCCGGGCAGTGTGGTTTGTTCCTTTGGGGACAGTGGCAGAGACCTCTTCCAATACCCGGTATCTGTTTCCCAGTTCCAAGGCATCACTTTGCCTTGGCGTTTTCCTGCCAGGATTTTTTGGTTTTGTTGTTATTTTGAATTTTACCCCTTTTTCTCCCCAATTTCGTGGTATCTGAACTGTGCGTCACTCGCAGAGGCGAGCTAGCTACTATTTGCTATTTCTGCCTCCCCACTGTGGAGTTGCTTGGGTAGCTCTCTTGTTTAGTATACGTAGCGTTAAGTCACTATTCTAAATGGACTGTGCTGCGGTCAAAGAGGCTAGCCTGCCTAGCTTAGAATAAAAAGCCTCCCTGCTAACGTGAGCTAGCATGCATAACTTCCAGCTAATGAAACTTATTAGCTTCCCCGGCATAATGGCAGCTCCTATTTCCAATTCCTGGAGTTGGAGGGAGTGGAGGAAGCAGGGCTTGCGTGCAAGTCCGAGGAGGAAGCAGCCCCCGAGCACTTGGTTCGGGTAAACCCCCGGAGGGAGGGTCTGAGCTACCAGTGTGCCCTTCCACAAAAACATTGCTATGACAACAGTGCCCCCACATTTGGTTGCAGCCAAACAGGATAATACGTCAGCCATTGCCGGAGCCCCCTGTGCCCGTAAGGGGGCCAGGCTTAATGCAGGCTATACAGTCTCACAGGAGCACAACGTATATGTTGGAAGCTTGTCCATGTTTAATGCCCCCTCTGTTACCCCGTGTTCCATGGTGTTCACAGGGTTCAAAGGGCATATTAATCTCCCCAGGGTAAGAGTAATAAATTGGGCGATTCACTCTCTGCTCACAAAGGGGCACCCCTCCCCCATATGTGTCTCATTACTTGGCTTCAATTCTGATTCCTGCCTGTAGCTCACTAGACCCTATGACGTATCTAGTGATACAGGTTATAGTCTCTATAGGCGATTGGTTGTTGATAGCGGAGTTGTTGGAACGAGCAGGGTTGAACACAACCATGCTATTATCCCACAAACATTCTCTGTGGATCATATGAACCCCTAAATGAGCTGTCTGTCTCCAGCTCAACACTTTTCATTCCTGGGAATTAGATTAAATTACAAATCACCCCTGTCTGTTACGACAGAATGGGTCAGTTTTTCAGTGCTGTCTGTCCCATCCCCGGCTAGGTTACAAGACGCTTAGTCGCCAGTACCTATGACTGGTTAGTAGGGTAACCTCCATGATAACAGATTCTTCCCTGGGTCTATTTTTAATGGGTGTGGTCCAGCACTGGGTGCCAGCCGGTTACCGGAACACAGCTTACTTTCTAAACCGAGTGAAGCTTGTTGTGATAACAGTACCCCCAAGTGACACTGCCAATTGGGGTACGTCACTGATAGCCAGAGCCCTTGTACCCAGATTGGGCTGTGCTTTAAGCAAACTGTGGCACAGAAAACACCATTTTTTTCAACCCTAGCCTCCACAGGGTTCATGGGTGTTGAAAGTGTGGTGTCTCCCTCATGTAAGTTCAATTAAAAGTGTCTCTTCTCCGTGTTCAGACACACGGTTGTCAAGAGTGGCGGAAATGGAAAAATAACCATTGTCTCCCAGTCCACCAGGTGGCGTCTCGCCCCTTCAGATGGCACTTCACAGGAGGCGCGCTGACTGATCTGACCATTGGCATGTGATGTTGGGGTACGAGCTAACATTTGTTGTGTGTGTCCTGCGTTTCTGCAGTATTATCACATCGACTGTTCCCGAGATCTCGGTGCCCGCTTTGAGGGAGCAAATATCCTACCTTCTCCAGAAGCAAGCTTCAAAATGGTATATCGTATACTGTAGTTGGAGGAAACATGGGAAAGTTATGCTGTTTAAAAACCCATTATCACACTTAAAAGACAAGTAGCAGAAAATGTCCTGTGAAAGATTTTGATGAGATTTTCACACTTAGAGAGTTCTTCCTTGTTACCCCAATTCAGCTTTTGAGAGCTACAGCAACACTTTTGCAGTTGTCCATATCTATATTGTATCTTTCAAAAAATCGGCGATAGCAAATATTAGCTATATACTGACCACGGAAGAGCCCATTCTGTTATAGACAGAAGCCTGTGACAAGACAGACCAATCAGGGCTCATCTCCCGGCATGTCCAACCACTCCATTATCTCAGCCAATCGTGAATAGCCAGGAAGGATCATGTCTTTCTCTCTGTATAGCTCAGTGCTTTCTCCTTGGCTCAACTAGGCTGATCATTTAAAATTTGTATTAATATTTACAGGTCCCATACAAGTTTGTAATTAAGGCACATGACAGTTCACATGTTCAAAAAAAACTTTTTTTAATGTCCCTACTTTGAAATAGGAAACAGTTTCAAACGCCTCAGATTCTGTAACGGGTCACATATAGGAAATGCTCGGCAGGGCCAACATAGATCTTTGCTCATTGCGAGACTGCTAATTGTCATCTGTTTTTCTCGATGAGGTCTCGGACCCTCCTTTATGCATCCCCCCCCATGGAGATGATTTGGCCCACGTTGGGGAGGGTGCACCTGGAGGGCTTGTCATAGATTTTTGCGGCTCCCCTTTAGCCCAAGCATCCTTGGTTTGCAGAGATTGTCTGTATATTGGGCGAGGTCCCATGGCAACTCCCGTTGCGCAGGGATCAATTATCTCAGGTGCACAGGTAGGTTTGGGTCCCCCGGCCAGAGATTTGGGGTCTGTGGCTTGTGCCCTGGTGGTGCAGTTCCTAAAGGGAGTGCGCCGTCTCAGGCAGGTTTCTTAACCTATCGTGCCCACTTGGGATTTAGCTTTGGTTTTGGATGTTCTGTGTTATGCCCCCTTTTGAGCCACTGGAGTCTGTGAATCTGAAGATCCTCTCCTACAAAACCTCCTTGCTAGTGGCTTTGGCCTCGGCTAAACACGTTGGGAATCTCCATGCCTTCTCCGTACACCGTTCCTGTACTCAGATCGCTGCTGGCAACTAAGGCGACTAAGGTGACATTGCGTCCTAATATGACCTTCGCCCCTAAGGTCATGACTATATCCTACAGGTTCCCAATGGTGTGCATGGCCAAAGAGCTTTATTTTCATGTGATCTAAAAAAAAATGTAAATGTCTGAAGTTTTTTAAACGGCATTGGCACTAGGATTGGAACTGGTGCTCTGGTCAGATGACATGAAAATAGAGCTCTTTGGCCACGCACACCAGTGATGGGTTTGGCATCGAAAGAAGGATGTGATAAGCAGAAAATAACCCCATACCTAGTGTAAAATATGGTGGTGGATCTTTGATGTTATGGGGCTATTTTGCTTTCACTGGTCCTGCGACTCTTGTTAAGGTCAACGGCATCATGAACTTTACCCAGTACCTGGATACTTTAGTCAAAAACCTAGTTGCCTCTGGCAGTAGGCTGAAACTTGGACGCAAGTGGATCTTCCAGCAAGACAATAACCCCAAGCACACATCAAATTCCACAAATAAATGGTTAAATGACCACATAATCAACATTTTGCAATGGCCCTCTCAGTATCCGGACTTGAACCCCATTGAAAGCTTTTGGTTTGAATTAAAGAAGGCAGTCCATAAGAGCACACAAAGGATATCAAGGATCTGGAAAGATTCTGTATGGAGGACTGTTCTAAGCTCCATCCCAATCTGTTCTCCAATATAAAATATTCCAGAAAAAGGCTCAATGCCATTATTCTTGCAAGGAGAGGGTGCCAGAATATTGAAAACAGGGGTGCCAATAATTTTGACCCCTATCTTTTTGAGAATAAAAATACATATATTTCTCTGAGCAATTGTACCAGTATAGCATAATATGATTTTCCCATTTTGTTGAGCATACAATATAGCTCAGTATTTGTATTATTTATTTTATAGAGTATTTTTTGTTCATCTTTATCAAGGGTGACAATAATTTCGGGTCATGACTGTATTTGATAAAACATATTACATTATACACATTATCATTGGCAATACAAAAATAAACATGGCTCCTTTTCTTTTTCCAGGGCCAATCCATATCAACCCAGCTACTCCAGATGCCCCAAAGTCCTGCAAACCTCCAATCTCAAAGAAGCAGTCCTTTGAATCTAATAAGGACACACCCAAACAAAGTAAGAAACATTTATTACAACAATAGCATGCACTGTAGATCTGACAACCCTAATTTTATATAACTTCAACCCATGTCTCTTTCTCCCTTCCTCTTCCACTCTGTCTCTCCTCCCTCTCTCCTCCTCCAGCCATGTTTGCCATGGAGATCAACGTCCAGAAGGATCTCCGTACCGGGGAGACCCGGGTCCTGTCCACATCCACTGTCACCCCCCAGGTGCTCCAGCAGAGAGGGGTCAAAGTCTATGACGACGGCCGCAAGTCTGTCTATGCCCTGCGGTCTGCCGAGTCTCAGCTGGGGGATGGTTCTAACAGAGTGGACGAGCTCAGCGCTATGGAGGTGGAGGTTCTGCTCAGAGCAGCTACAGAGCAGAAGAAGTCTCAAAGCGGCCCACTGGGCCACCAAGGCCATCAGGAATCAGTGTCTGCATTCTCCACCCCCCGTGGCTCTCGGGGCCACCATGAGCTCAGCCCTATGGAGGTGGAGGAGCAGCTCCGAAAGGGTACAGCGCAGAAGATGCCTCAAAGCGGTGCTTTCCCAAAAGACCACCGGGGCCACCAGGAATCAGTGCCTGCATTCTCCAACACCTGCAGCTGGAGGGCCTCAGTCCCCAACAGACCCCAACAGAGTAACGCTAAAGTCATCCACGAAACCAATGGGAATGGGTATCAGCAAGAGTCGTATAAGCGTGATGTCCTCTCCAGGAAGGAGCTCCACTATATTGATGGAGTCCACAACTCAGGGCTGGAGATTCTTTCCTCCTCCCCTCACATTCCAGTCCATTATTTCATTGGCAGGCAGGATGAGGAGTACTACCAGCCAAACAACGGGTATAACCAGAATCCTTTCTCTTATGGTGTGGAGAAAGGGTTCACCACCGACGACTTCTACCATAGCCCTAGAGAGAACCCGCGAGGAGGGATGTTTTACGACTCATCAGTTGAAATGGACCTGAGGCCGTCTCCGATCTACCAGGAAGACTCGCACTTCAGTATCCTGAACACCATGGACACGTCCGAGCCTGTCACCGCCATCTTTATGGGCTACCAGACCGCAGAGGATGACAGTAGGCGTGGCCTTGGCTATGAAGGATCCATCCGGGCCGAGCTTGTCGTCGTTGGCGACGAGGATGGGGTGGACGAGAGTAACCCTCAGTTTAACACCTACACCGCGGATGGCTATAACAACCGGGGCTACCATCACTGTCAACCTCAACAGAACTTAATCAAATACATGGCAGAGCCCACAGCTAATTTTAACTCAAACAATGCATCACCGTACACAGCATCAAGGAATTTGGTCTATCCTGGTCAACAGGCCAAAGAGTCACACTACCTGTATTCAGACGGACAGTCCGACGAGGACGGGACAGAGAAGCACTCTGCCCCAGGTATCAGAAAGATTAAAAAGATTAAAAAGAGAACAAAGCCCTGCTGCATGCTCATGTAACCAACCTGCAACTGCTGACGCTACTGTAACTAACAAAGTTCACTTTATATGCTTTGACTGACAGCACTTCTGAAGTCTTTCATTGGCTGGCTAGTGTGTTGAACTGTGTGCTGGTTACTTGGCTTCTTCACTGCATCAGTTTCTCTTTGTCGTAGCCATTGCAACACAGAGTGACCTGAAACTCTCATTCTAATCACAATGTATCACTGTATAAATACATAGTGATGTTGTGTATCCATACGAGAGCTTGTGTTGATGATTGAAGTCAAACTCTGCCTCTCTCTAGTGGCTGATAGGCATTCTGCCTCCCTCTAATGTCTGAGAGGCAGTTGTACTGTATCTTTGGTTATCTTTTAATTATTTGTTTCAATATCTCACATGAAAGATTCACCAGAATCTCATAAACTCGAAGAACCATTTATAATCGTCTGTCTGAGACAGACAGGGCGAGTGGCAAATGAGGTGAGCCCCTCCCCTCATACTAAAGACCTACTTGCCTGCCCTCTGGTAATTCTCACCTCTCTTCCTCATGTAGAGTACTACTCTAAGCTCTCCTTAGCACAACTTTGTTTTCCTGTTCGACTGTTCGTAGGTGTGCTGTGAGGTTACGCCCCCAAGCACAGCTTTTGTCTGTGTTGGGTGACTCTTTTGGGTAGGAATGAGCTTTTCCGCTTTTTCTTCCCCTTGTCTCCTGTGGTGGCTACTGAGATTTGGCTAGCTCGCTGCAAGGCTAGCTATTCTACCGACTGGTTTTTCTACCTGGAAGGGTACAATTACTAGCTCGCTCCGCTCTCTCATTTAACTCAACCCACTACCGTGCCGTGTTGACTAGACCGACCATCCTAGTTTTCACTGCTTATCGGTCGAGAGCCACACTTTTGTTCATTGCAAGACCAACATAGCGCTAGCTTCCTTTGGCTAACATTGTGCTAACTAGCTAGGCTAATAACCCACAAGGAAAATGCTAGCTACGTTCACATTGTTAAAGGATTTGTTTCTCAGGTTAGCACTGTGCTAACTAGCTAGGCTATTAGCCCACGTGGTGAACGCTAGTTATGTTTCACTTTGTTCTCAGATTAGCTATTTTTGTGGAGCCATGGAGCCAAGCAACGGTCAACGATCCCCAATCATGTGCCCTTGCATATTAGAAGGTTTATTAGTCGCATGCACAGGACGGCAGATATGATTAGCAAGCAGCGCATGGGGGGGAGGGGGTCTGCCTAATGGCTATTCAGCAGCCTGATAGTCTTGGGGTAGAAGCTATTAGCCAATCTGACAGTTTTTGCCATGATTCTCCTATACTGCCCGCATCTGAGTGATGGAAGAGGGTAGAACAGGCCTCGGCTCGGGTGGCTGATGTCGTTGATGATCTTCTTGGCCTTCCTGCAACACCTGGTGTCCAGGTGCTAGAGCTCCTTCTACACGCTCACTGTATAGAAACAAGATAAGATATACTTTATTAGTCCATACGTGATGGAAATTTGTCTTCTGCATTAACACAAATCCTCCGATATACACACAAACACACATTAGGTTGGAAAGGCTGGAGCAGAAGGCATTTAGTGAAGGGGGCATGCCTGCGAGGGGAGACCCCTCTCTCGACAACGGTTATCATATTGGATTGTGGAAGCATTAAACTGGCATATAATAGTAAAGGGTTTACAGCCTCTGGAGGCCCTGAGGGCTCACTCCACCAGAGGTAGAGATCCAGAATTCTAAATAATATCACGGGTCTGGGTTGGATCTGATATGATCGTCTCGGGTCTCGAGTATGTGTAATTTTAACTGACTTGTCCGGAAGGGCCCATACAGATCCGAATGTGACTGTTGCAGTAGAGAGAGAAAGAAAAGTTTATGTTGTTTATGCTGCTGCTCTTGCTTTTCACAAGAGTGGAGCGTGGCGCACGTAGCTTGTTGTTGGCCGATCATAAGTCATCAAAGCGGCAATAGGCTACAGTCATAGAGCCTCGCTCCATGTGTGGCAACAGTTAGGAGATCTCTAATAAGTGGAAGATGGAATTAAAATGACTGAATTAAAAGTTAAAGGAGAAGGATAGGCTACAACGACCAAGAGCCAACAGACTACTACTTAATATTCTGAATGGAGTTATTATTTTTAGCAGTAGGATGAGAAAGTGCATGCACTCAGATAGCCTAGCTAGCTAACGTTAGCTAGCTTCACTAGCTTCTCCCTGTTTGATACAGTCTAAGACAGGTACTACGTCATCATATTTGATGAGAAATAACCTAGCTATGGCAGCTATTAATCTACTATAGCACGAGTCGGCTTGGTTGGTTTGGTTGGTTGCTGTCCCTCGTCTCTCCCTCGATGCTCCCCATGTCACTCACTAATAGTACGGCCCACCTCTCTCCCTCCTCTTGTGCTTTATCAGCTCCAGTTAATAAAGTAGCTTTAAAAAATGACTTTTTCTGCTGCTTCCCACACTTGAACCGGGTCTGGATCCGACCATGTCTTTATGGAACAGGTCTAGTTTTCCTCGCGTCCCTTTGGAATGGGTCTCTATATTTTTAAAATGCATTTATGCATAGTGGGTCTGGGTAGGAAAGCCCTAGGTCCATTTCGGAATGGGTTCAACTTTTTGGAGCCGTGAAGACCTTTAACCACAGGTATGGCTACTTTTTTGGGCGCTGTTCAAGGGCATCTCCTTACAGGAGATATGCGATGCAGCTCGTTGGGCATACCTTCATAATTTGACCTGTCTCTCTCCGACAGACATGTTTGATTGGTTCTTAGAGCTAATGAGTTTCCGGGGAATCCCTCGTGATGTATCTCACTCATAATATCAGAGACCCGGGGTTACGCAAGTAGCCTTAAGTTTCCTACGTGATGCCAAAGGGATCTTGACTGTTTGTATAATATGTAAAATATGATTTGATATTTTTTATGTTTATTGCTTTTGGGGAACAAAGATCAAATTGACTTTTTTACTGACATATTGTAAATCACTAGTGTGAATGTATATTGCAAATCAAATTACGCTCTGACTAAATAATTGTTTTGTACTAATTTAATATTAATTATTTGTATGTGTGTTTTCTAGAATCTCTTTTCTACATTACAATGCTGGTATGCCATGACTGTCCTCTGTATACTTACAGTAGTATGCATGATTGCTTGCCCTGTAACTTAAACAATAATTTATTCATTATTAGCTGGCTTACTTCTCTTGTGTAACAATGAACTGTTTGATTGTGTGTGTATGTGTGTGTGTGCTGCTGAACTCTTTTTGTGTATTTGTTCAATGTTTGCTTTATTTATCATTAATGCATGTCATCACACCAACACTACACACACACACATACACGGACACAACCATGTGTCCCAACAGCACTCTCACCCCATGTGACAGACAGTGCTAACAACCTCTCTGTCACCTCTCATAATCTTTCTGAGCACACAGACAGACAGTGCTAACAACCTCTCTGTCACCTCTCATAATCTTTCTGAGCACACAGACAGACAGTGCTAACAACCTCTCTGTCACCTCTCATAATCTTTCTGAGCACACAGACAGACGGTGCTAACAACCTCTCTGTCACCTCTCATAATCTTTCTGAGCACACAGACAGACGGTGCTAACAACCTCTCTGTCACCTCTCATAATCTTTCTGAGCACACAGACAGACAGTGCTAACAACCTCTCTGTCACCTCTCATAATCTTTCTGAGCACACAGACAGACAGTGCTAACAACCTCTCTGTCACCTCTCATAATCTTTCTGAGCACACAGACAGACAGTGGACGGTCTGGACCTTAATGATCTTAACGGTCCAGACATCAATCAGATCATTAGACACGGATGTCTCCCGAACTAATATGCTTTTGACACAACTGAGGACATAACCAACCAAGCTCACCAGTCGTGTGGTTGGTTCAGCCAGTCTTTTTCCTAACAACTGTGTCTGCTTGGTGAGTAGGCTATGGGAAGGTGGGTATTACCAAACTTCACGGAAAGAGCTGGGGTGCGTTCGGTTCTCTTCAACGTTTACTACATTGCGTGACCGTGTGGTCAATATGCCCCACCATATGGTAACTGCCCTCTGGGCCAGCATAATCACAACCTGTTTTTAACTGGGCTCTTCTACCATTTCCATTGAATTCAATGTTGCACACCGTTCTGTCATACTGAACACAACCCTGTCCCATACTTTTGTCATGAGGTTATTTTCAGGAGTCACATTAATATAAACATGATGGCAGCATTCGCGTGAAACTGAAAGCGCGAACCACTGCTTTTAATCAGGGCAAGGTGTCTGGTAACATGTCCGAATATAAACAATGCAGCTATTCCCTCCGCAAGGCTATTAAACAAGCTAAGCGTCAGTACAGGGACAAAGTGGAATCTCAATTCAATGGCTCAGACACAAGAGGCATGTGGCAGGGTCTACAGTCAATCACGGACTACAAGAAGAAACCCAGCCCAGTCACGGACCAGGATGTCTTGCTCCCAGGCAGACTAAATAACTTTTTTGCCCGCTTTGAGGACAATACAGTGCCACTGACACGGCCTGCAACGAAAACATGCGGTCTCTCCTTCACTGCAGCCGAGGTGAGTAAGACATTTAAACGTGTTAACCCTCGCAAGGCTGCAGGCCCAGACATCCCCAGAGAGCATGCGCAGACCAGCTGGCCGGTGTGTTTACGGACATATTCAATCAATCCCTATACCAGTCTGCTGTTCCCACATGCTTCAAGAGGGCCACCATTGTTCCTGTTCCCAAGAAAGCTAAGGTAACTGAGCTAAACGACTACCGCCCGTAGCACTCACTTCCGTCATCATGAAGTGCTTTGAGAGACTAGTCAGGACCATATCACCTCCACCCTACCTGACACCCTAGACCCACTCCAATTTGCTTACCGCCCAAATAGGTCCACAGACGATGCAATCTCAACCACACTGCACACTGCCCTAACCCACCTGGACAAGAGGAATACCTATGTGAGAATGCTGTTCATCGACTACAGCTCGGCATTCAACACCATAGTACCCTCCAAGCTCGTCATCAAGCTCGAGACCCTGGGTCTCGACCCCGCCCTGTGCAACTGGGTACTGGACTTCCTGACGGGCCGCCCCAGGTGGTGAGGGTAGGCAACAACATCTCCTCCCCGCTGATCCTCAACACGGGGCCCCACAAGGGTGCGTTCTGAGCCCTCTCCTGTACTCCCTGTTCACCCACGACTGCGTGGCCACGCACGCCTCCAACTCAATCATCAAGTTTGCGGACGACACAACAGTGGTAGGCTTGATTACCAACAACGACGAGACGGCCTACAGGGAGGAGGTGAGGGCCCTCGGAGTGTGGTGTCAGGAAAATAACCTCACACTCAACGTCAACAAAACTAAGGAGATGATTGTGGACTTCAGGAAACAGCAGAGGGAACACCCCCTATCCACATCGATGGAACAGTAGTGGAGAGGGTAGCAAGTTTTAAGTTCCTCGGCATACACATCACAGACAAACTGAATTGGTCCACTCACACTGACAGCGTCGTGAAGAAGGCGCAGCAGCGCCTCTTCAACCTCAGGAGGCTGAAGAAATTCGGCTTGTCACCAAAAGCACTCACGAACTTCTACAGATGCACAATCGAGAGCATCCTGGCGGGCTGTATCACCGCCTGGTACGGCAACTGCTCCGCCCTCAACCGTAAGGCTCTCCAGAGGGTAGTGAGGTCTGCACAACGCATCACCGGGGCAAACTACCTGCCCTCCAGGACACCTACACCACCCGATGTTACAGGAAGGCCATAAAGATCATCAAGGACATCAACCACCCGAACCACTGCCTGTTCACCCCGCTATCATCCAGAAGGCGAGGTCAGTACAGGTGCATCAAAGCTGGGACTGAGAGACTGAAAAACAGCTTCTATCTCAAGGCTATCAGACTGTTAAACAGCCACCATTGAGTGGCTGCTGCCAACACACTGTCATTGACACTGACCCAACTCCAGCCACTTTAATAATGGGAATTGATGGGAAATGATGTAAATATATCACTAGCCACTTTAAACAATGCTACCTTATATAATGTTACTTACCCTACATTATTCATCTCATATGCATACGTATATACTGTACTCTACATCATCGACTGCATCCTTATGTAATACATGTATCACTAGCCACTTTAACTATGCCACTTTGTTTACTTTGTCTACATACTCATCTCATATGTATATACTGTACTCGATACCATCTACTGTATGCTGCTCTGTACCATCACTCACTCATATATCCTTATGTACATATTCTTTATCCCCTAACACTGTGTATAAGACAGTAGTTTTAGAATTGTTAGTTAGATTACTTGTTGGTTATCACTGCATTGTCGGAACTAGAAGCACAAGCATTTCGCTACACTCGCATTAACATCTGCTAACCATGTGTATGTGACAAATAAAATTTGATTTGATTTGATTTGATTTGATTTGATTTGAACATAGCACAACTAATCTGAAGTAGTCCTAACTGATGTGATATGAGGTGATATGGTAAATGTGTTTCATTTTCTTTTACATTCCCCACAGCTTCAAGTACAAGTATGGAGAAACCTGAACAGTTTGTGTAAAAATACACCATGCAAGACTCAGAAACCTACACGTTCCATGACAAGAGAAGAAGAAAACCAACTTTGCACAAAACATTCAACTAACAGCAAAATGCTTCTGAGATGCCATCAATAGCTAAAACCAGAGCCTTGTATTTGGATAATTCCCAACATATTCTCAATGTAAGGATGTGGCTAATACTGTAAAACATATGTTTGCTCCTAACGTTTCCTTACACAGCTGAATATATACTAATGATGTCATTTAGAGAGAAAGAAACCAGCCGAAAAGTAGACTTTTGAAATGAATCTCTGATCTTAAATGTTAAATGTTCCTGAAGATATAAGTGCCTCTGATGTTTACTGTACTCTCTAGCCTTTTATGCTGCTGTCGGCTACTAGTCAGCACTTTTGATATAATAATAAAACCTTTATGGAGTGCCTCAATGTAATATGCTGTTGAAACTGTAACCTGGGAGCATATTTGTAAAAGCTAATCATGCTAACAAAACAATTAAAAAGCAAATTGTCAGACAACTGGGTGTTTTACTGTTATACTACAAAGGCAATGAAACAGAGCTTTTCTTAAGTCCCTTGATGTAGGCTTTGATTTAAATAAGATGTGATTATGTGACAGTAACATTAAGCATAAGGGATGATGCTACTAGGTATATGTCGATATCCATTTTAAAATACTGTGCAGAAATCTATAATTACTTTTAGTACCCCACTGTCTCTTACTGAGAAATAGATTTCTCTTCACTGACCTTTTATAGGAAAGATAAAATGTGACACTAGAGAAAATCCATATTCATGAAATTTTGTGACAATTCTACCATTCAAAATCCTTGACAGGAGTAGCTCAGCTAGCTGTGTAGGAGGCTGTGTGGAGGAGTAGCTAACAACTAGCTGTGTAGGAGGCTGTGTGGGAAGTTTTTGTATTTATCCCAGCTGTTGGTGACATGCCTGTAACACCACATCAAATAGTATGTGTGTGTAACAACTGTCACCAAAACTGCTGTTTTGTGATTGGTTGATTCCCACGTACCCGATTTGTGTCGCTGCCTGCCGCTGTGGCGTATTGTGTTGTGTGTGTGTGTGTGTTTGTGTGTCAGACATATACAGACAAGCACACTCCACTTCCTCACTCCACCACTGGACCAGCCCAAACCCGGATCACCTTGGAAACTCCCTGAGAGGTAAGAGAGCAGCAACACAACACTCACTTTGTATCTATGACGTTTGGTCATGACCTAGTTTTTCAGCATCAGGCTGAGAATCATTACAGGCACTTTAGAGACAGTGACCAAAGTAGGAAGTTCATTAAATTACTTCACAGTTTTGTAGAAATGATTAACTGTTCAGAGTATTGAGTAAATACAAAAAGAGTGAGAAAGATTGATAGAGACAAAGAAAAACAGGGAAAGAGAGAGAAAAAATGAAAGATACAAAGAGACAAAATGGTAGAGAGGGAGAGAGCTATGCTTAAACATAAATAACTTGTGTTATTGATATTTGGTCGATTCTGATCTTGTTGTTGCTTCAGTGTGTGGGTGAAGTGGATAGAAACAAATCTCTGCTCCAGTGAGCCAGCTGAGTTTAGGAGAAAACACAAGAGGGTGGATTCAACTGTAGAAACACTCACAGCAGCACTGCACTTTCCTGCACACACTGGAGAGGTTGTCAAGTGTACCACTGGTTTAAGACTGAGGGGAGTTTATTTTTGAATGATTATTTATTCGCTTTATAGGTTTTTTATTTCTGGGTGGAGGGCTGAGCCAAGTTGTCGTGAGTTGAGGGAAGAGCTTTTGAAAGCTACTCTGACATACAGTTTCAGGTATTTTGCACAGATGGAATGTCACTTGGAAACCAAAAGGTTCCAGTTTACGGGCATTCACATTACAAAAGATAGGGATATATAAGGGGTATATAATTTTAACCAATTTGGGCAAATAGAACTAACTGTGTGTTGTATAGATTTCCTGTATTTGTATGTATGTGATAGATACGGTGGTTTTGGGGGGTTCTCTTCTGTATGTATGTAGATATGGTGGTTCTGGGGGTTATCTTCTGATTTTAATGAACTAACACCTTTAATGCCTCGTTTATCACAAAGTGTCCAAAGTGAACAATTGATCCCAAATATTGGGCACAGAAGAGAATCCACCTTGCTTAAAAATCCATAATTTATCCAGATTTGAATGGCTTTTGTATGGCAGTGAGTCAACTGTGTCTTAAATACATGTCATCACCCAAGGCTTCACTGGTGCCCCTCAGCTCTGGTTTATCTTTGAAACAGCTGAGTTTTACAGATGTTCTAATTTTCCACCTGTAGCTACATCATATTAATACCACAACCCCGACAGCCCGAGAGACATGGTCATAGGAACGAAATGTATGGACAAAACCAGACAGAGATGGTTCACTCACATGTCAGAGAAAGAGTGTATATAATGTATAACATGTTGTCAGCTAAAGGTAGAAGACGAAGGACCACAATAAATAATCAATCAGTTAACTAATGATTCGGAGAGCAACAGTGACCTTGGTCATGAAAATCGACTAGTGTTTCAAAAAGTGCGTGGGCAAAATCAAACGCTCAATAGCTGGTCCCTGAAAGAGATGGAGCCTGAGGGCGATAGCTAGACGCTGCAGAAGTCGATGCATGCGCACCCAACGTATCTATGTGACTGGGGAGGATGCTATGAGAGAAGAGCCGGGGTCGCGTGTGATTCAATGCATTTCAGTGGCGTTTATGCCAATACTTATCGCGTCTGCTCTAGTTAACTTCAGACAAGTTTGCCATGCAGATCGATGATTCCAACCGAGACCCACCACACACACCCACAGAAACGCAAATATGTTCACTCTCCAAATCAAACCTGAATTACTCGCGACGGGTGGCCGCATGGTTGAGTTCTCCACTTGTCAGTGTAGTTCAAATAATATGTAGGCGCCTGGGTAAATTGGAGATGATATCCTTCTGGTTGCTCTGTTGGAGACTGCTGGTAGGTACCAGATGTTTAATATATCCATATGCTGCATATTTTCGCCATGGACAGATTTGTTTTATTGGTAGCATGCGCAAGGGATGGATGAGTACATCAACCGCATGGATTTCGCTCGGCTAGGGCATGCTACGTGAGATTATCTGTCACGATTCTGGGCATTTGCCTGCATTTACTATCTATCTACATTCCCGTTGCAGAATGGTTGAAACGTCTGTAATTTGCGCAGTGTGACTTTTGGAGCTGACATCCTAACTAGTATTGGTACTCAGCCATATAACAGGTGGTTTGCCTTTATGAAGAAGAAAATAGTAACTTTACATTAAGATATTTTACACATTTATTAACAGAAAAGCATTCATTCTGATAAAGATATTTTCTTTCACATCCTATCACTGCAAATGATGGTTATTTTTCCCGTTGTTTGGGTATCCTAGGAAAATGTGGCTTAAGGGAGAGGATGTTGGGGGGGGTCTCCTTATTCTTAACAATCAAGTAATCTTTTAGTTGTATTTTCACCCCCCCCACACACACACACACAACAGGATAACAGGTAGGTCATCTTGCTGTAACCTGTTGATGTCATCTTTGTTGTGTCTGCAGATAATCAAAGGCTGTGCAGAGAGAAGACTCCATTTTCCTATCAGTTGTGATGTGTAGCCTACAGGTTCATACCATGGGCCTTGTGGTCATGATATAACAGTACACATGACATGGACACACAAAGATACATGACGGTGAAGGTGAAATGGGTTGCCGGGCCTAGGCCTGTTGTAATTTGACCGACTGCAAAACACCAACAGAACCATGATTTCCTCCTCATTCCTTTTTTTTCGACCATACTGTACAACATTCACAATTATTAACGGCTATTCAGTAAAATGTACATTTATTGATGGTGTGTGTATAGTTTAGGCTACGCTACTTTTCAACACCCATCCCTGCTATATCTTTCCAGATAAATCTGGTCCATCTGATAAATCAAGGCATCACAGTTATGGCAGAGAGCTGAACATTTAACATTGCCATATGTACTTGTAATTTGACCCAGAGGATGAAAGATACGAAAAAGCATCTCTTACACTGTACAAGCTGTCCCCAGGAGGGCTTGGATTTTCATATCAGCAAGTTTCTAGGCAACCGTTCCAAAGCTATATTTATATACAGTATGTTGGCTCATGAATATGAGATTCACATCCAGTGGACTTGATCTCCAACCATAAAGCAGTCAAGAGACACCAGTAGATGTGCTTGACAGCAATTAGCGAGGAACAGCATGTACTGTATGGTGGTGCACTGGAGATTGGAGAAGCAGAACTATGGCAAGTTAAGAGCTTCCCACTGGAAACTGTACAGGCAAAGTAACCACTCCAACGATCGGCTATAAGATTGATACCGCATTATGGATGAATTACTGTTACAGGTTGAATCCAGGTCTTAGCACAGGGTTGTGGATGGAGGCTGGGCTGGATGCCCTGAGGGCTCGAATGTACTGATTCCCTGTTCTGCAGTACCAGGACCCGATGTTCAAACGCTATGGGGAACAACCCGAAATGGTGGGGGCGAGGTATTTAGACCATACATAATGCATCCAATTTGTTCTTTCAGATGGGTTTATTCTGTTCTCTGCCAAACACCATTACAGTCACAGTACACAGGTCCACATGTGCAAAAACAAACACATACACACAGCCTTAATTGTATGTATTTTTTTTCTCTCCAGATAAAGCAACAGGTGATTCTTAGCATATACAGTGGGGAGAACAAGTATTTGATATACTGCCGATTTTGCAGGTTTGCCTAATTACAAAGCATGTAGAGGTCTGTAATTTTTATCATAGGTTTACTTCAACTGTGAGAGACGGAATCTAAAACAAAAGTCCAGAAAATCACATTGTATGATTTTTAAGTAATTAATTTGCATTTTATTGCATGACATAAGTATTTGATACATCAGAAAAGCAGAACTTAATATTTGGTACATTTGGTATTTGGTATATTTGGTACTTTGTTTGCAATTACAGAGATTATACATTTCCTGTAGTTCTTGACCAGGTTTATACACACTGCAGCAGGGATTTTGGCCCACTCCTCCATACAGACCTTTTCCAGATCCTTCAGGTTTTGGGGCTGTCACTGGGCAATACGGACTTTCAGGTCCCTCCAAAGATTTTCTATTGGGTTCAGGTCTGGAGACTGGCTAGGCCACTCCAGGACCTTGAGATGCTTCTTACTGAGCCACTCCTTAGTTGCCCTGGCTGTGTGTTTCGGGTCGTTGTCATGCTGGAAGACCCAGCCACGACCCATCTTCAATGCTCTTACTGAGGGAAGGAGGTTGTTGGCCAAGATCTCGCGATACATGGCCCCATCCATCCTCCCCTCAATACAGTGCAGTCGTCCTGTCCCCTTTGCAGAAAAGCATCCACAAAGAATGATGTTTCCACCTCCATGCTTCACGGTTGGGATGGTGTTCTTTGGGTTGTACTCATCCTTCTTCCTCCAAACACAGCGAGTGGAGTTTAGACCAAAAAGCTCTATTTATGTCTCATCAGACCACATGACCTTCTCCCAGTCCTCCTCTGGGTCATCCAGATGGTCATTGGCAAACTTCAGACGGGCCTGGACATGCGCTGGCTTGAGCAGGGGGACCTTGCGTGCGCTGCAGGATTTTACCCTGATGTCCTTACACAGCTCTCTGGTCTTGGCCATTGTGGAGAGGTTGGAGTCTGTTTGAGTGTGTGGACAGGTGTCTTTTATACAGATAAAGAGTTCAAACAGGTGCAGTTAATACAGGTAATGAGTGGAGAACAGGAGGGCTTCTTAAGGAAAAACTAACAGGTCTGTGAGAGCCGGAATTCTTACTGGTTGGTAGGTGATCAAATACTTATGTCATGCAATAAATGAATTACTTAAAAATCATACAATGTGATTTTCTGGATTTTTGTTTTAGATTCCGTCTCTCACAGTTGATGTGTACGTATGATAAAAATTACAGACCTCTACATGCTTTGTAAGTAGGAAAACCTGCAAAATCGGCAGTGTATCAAATACTTGTTCTCCCCACTGTATGTGGTCTCCAAGCTTTCACATATCTTAGGCAATATACACGCTACGCAGCTTGACTTGAAAAATAATTGCCGTCAACTGGTGGACGGTAGCCCATGCCAAATTCAATGGTGCGAATTGGCAGTATTGGTGTGTGGGTGTATTCACTGTGCAATACATGTTGTCTTGGCGATATATACTGTATGTTGGTTAGGACTATCGTGTGTGTGTGTGTGTGTGTGGGGGGGGTTCTGTGTAGGCTGAATTGTGTGTAGTTGCTTTACATCCCCACACAGTCAGTATCAATCACATGTAAACTGAAATTAAGGGTCACAGAAAATGGTGTGGTTACCATATTTCATAGCATGTTTTGCATGAAAACCTCATCCAAATGTCAATCTAAAGACACCTTAAAAAAATGAATCGTCAGCTGCATATTCTTTGACATCCACGTGTCCCTGGCAGAATCACATGCTTGGCTGGGAAACGAAGGAAATCATGCTAATTCTAACCCACTTAGAGCGATGCCATGCTCAGTTTGCAGCACTTCTCATCGTGACTTATGCTATCAAAAGATGTCCTCCCACCCTCGGTGAGCACCAGCGTGAAGACAATGCTTTGATGAAATGAAAGTGGCATGGTGAAACTCTGGTGTCATATCACAGAGAACCGAAGTCTTAACCTGTTAACCAATTGTGGGTGTTATACTACCTATAAGGAGATATGGTTTTTGAAGAGTTTACATCCAAAACGCTATATCCACTAATCAGAAGTGTATGTTTATAGCTACCTTAATGTGTGTGTAAAATATTACTACCCACTGGGCACGCACTGGTTGAATCAATGTTGTTTCCACGTGGAATAGACGTTGAATTGACGTTTTGTGCCCAGTGGGTGTCCCCAGTTTTTTTATTCATAGCTTTTAGATGTGCATTACAATTGGTTTTGGAGCAAAACACTATATATACACGTTGTTTAGCTGGAATGGAATATTCAAATACTGTATATTTAACATATAAATTCAACACATCATAAATCTAGCCTTAAGTTTGGTTAGAAGTTAGGGATCCTCCCAAATGGCACCCTATTCCAAATATAGTGCACTACGTTTGACCAGAATCCAGATCTCATATTATTTATGTCTCAAATGTATCAGTTGTACAGTTAAAAAAAAAAAAAAAAATGTAAATTCAATTATTTGTCACATTTGTGACCGACCGCCTTGAGTCGGTCTTATGTAGCAAAATTTGATTTTTTTCTTCATATTGGATAAAAGCAGAGACACAGAGCTACAAAATGGTATATTATACATTGCATTTGAGGAACAATGGGAAAGTAATTCTGCATTGAAAGTTAACCTCACTGTAACCCCACTTTTGAGAAAATGGCTCTGGAATGTGTTTTGGTACACCTACTGGAGAGCTCTTTGTCTACACCCATTCAGCATTGTTCACACCCTCTTAAACCAGCCCCACCTGTGAGGTCATGTGGTAAACAGTGAGTAGTGTAGTAAAGATTAAGACTAAAAGTGGTAAAATTAGTAGCCCACAATAAGTACAAATTCCAGGTAAACAGAAAGTGTCCAGATAAAAATATTTTATAAATATTAGATGACGCTTACCCAGACACACTTGTCTAAATTCATGGGTCATGTGAAAGAAATTCTATAACCCAGAGCCAGATCTTGCAAAGTGGATAGGTCTCTACAGAAGGTGTAAACGGTGCAGCGAAATGGTTACTTGCATATTAGCAATATCAAAATTAGATAGTGTCAATATAAATAAAAAATAAGTGTCAATGCCTGTAGAGAAAGAACAAAATAATATACCGTATGTACAAGAACAATATCAATAACGATATCAGTGATACTGGTAATAGACAAGGTAGTTATATGCATACAATCAGGGGTAAAGTGGCTGAGCAGCAGGATAACAAAATAAATAGTAGGAGTAACGTATGGCGTGTGTGTTAGACATTTACATTTACATTTAAGTCATTTAGCAGACGCTCTTATCCAGAGCGACTTACAAATTGGTGCGTTCACCTTAAGACATCCAGTGGAACAGCCACTTTACAATAGTGCATCTAAATCTTTTAAGGGGGTGAGAAGGATTACTTTATCCTATCCTAGGTATTCCTGAAAGAGGTGGGGTTTCAGGTGTCTCCGGAAGTTAGAGAGAGTTATGTGAATATAGGCACTGCAGATAGTGTTGATGACTGGGAACTCGCCCCCGGTGATGAACTGGTCTGTCCAAACCAAACATGAACAAGAGAATCTATATTTGGAGAGCCCGTTTCATAAATATACATTTGTCAAGCTGTGTCCAGTCCAGGTGGTGCTTGTACAGGCAGACCATCTATGGGAGGAAGGATGTCAGCATTGCACAGCAGCTAAAACCTGGTCTCGACTGAGTCTGAAAGCTCCTTGGCGACAACACCAGGCACCAGAGCATCAAAGCTGGAAAACAGGAAATGACAAAACAAATTGAGAAGACATTACAACCTTGCATAACATCAGTTCAAGTTTAGATAACAAGAATTACCTCGTACAATGCAATGAAAATGATATTCACCTGAAGTGCTGGTACTGCTTGATCTGTGGCAGCGGCCTGAAGTGCAGAGTCAGCTGTTGTTGCCAGCCGTAGCTTTCCACCAGCACCGTACCATCCTCCAGTCCAACCAGCTGTGGGATGTTTACCCCTGTCACAGTGCTGCCCTTCACAATCCCTGTCCTGGGATTAGTGCTTGAGATGTGGAGCAGCAATTTTCGCCACAGATTCCTGAAGGAAGACAGCCCGAGTATGCTTACCTCTGGAAAATACACAAATAATGTGAGATCAATAAAAGTAGTGCCAATCATGTTGGAGGTAAATTAAATAATCAAATGTGTTGTTTATGCTCTTACATACCAAGTGTTGTCATCGATTCCTTGTAGAGACGTCACATCACTGCTTTTGTCACGAGATGGCAGCAGCTTTCCACCAAAGTGTTTTTGTCCGGGGTGGCGCCCTGGTAATACTATCGCATTATCATTTGCGTAGTTGTTGAAGTTCACAACTTGCTGCAAGTCCTCATGTTTTAAGTGTAAGCTCTCTTTTTGATGGGAGGCATTAGACCATTCTCCTTGTATGACTGGTGGAGGAGAGTCAGATGTGCTCTACTGAAAGACAAATTCCAGATACAAATATTTTAGCATTATTATACAATAGATGGCCGTAATCACAGTCAGACACTCCTGGATAACTTGATGGGTCATGCAATCATCTGGCGAAGTGGAGTCTTTTGTTTAGACATGTAGCTAGCTAGCTAAACAATGAACTATAAACCCAACCCATAGAGTACTAGCAATACAAACCGATTGTTATAGCTAGCCAATAGGTTAAATGTTAGCTGGTTCATTAGCTAACATTAGGCTATAAGTAGTAATGTAATTGGCTTTCTGAGATAATATTACTACACAGATACACATAATGTTAGCTAGATAGCCAACCACCTAACGTTACCTAGCTAGCTAATAGAGAGCTTTAACTTGCAATGAAAACAACTTTGACAAAATTAGAAACGTAGAATATCTGAAACTGTAGCTAGACTCTTACCCGTATACATGGATGAACGCTTCACGATAGGGGCGGCAGGGTAGCCTAGTGGTTAGAGCGTTGGACTAGTAACTGGAAGGTTGCAAGTTCAAACCCCTGAGCTGACAAGGTACAAATCTGTCGTTCTGCCCCTGAACAGGCAGTTAACCCATTGTTCCCAGGCCGTCATTGAAAATAAGAATTTGTTCTTAACTGACTTGCCTAGTAAAATAAAAAGACTGCAACCACTTTCATTAAATAAGAGGTCCTTTCTGTCTTGTTTATACAGCTTGCTTGGCTCATTGTGTCAAGTCACTCTGGTTCACATGTGCAATGCCATAAGAATCATCATCCTGAAAGTAGTCCAACTTTTCCCCACTGACCTTTGTCAATAGCGTCTGATAAATTCAGGGCAGCAATGTTATTGAGCGCACATTTGCAGTTTTCCATGGCTAATGTTATATCTTTCGGAAAAAAACTGCAGTAGAAAGGATTACACATAACAAGCAGCTCATTTTATAGACAGTAAATACGAATAAAGTTGTTAAATTACGAGCCTAGTTGGTTTGGCCACAGAAAAAGGCAGGGACCTTCCCGCTAGCCATGATTGGCGGAGATAATGAATGGGCTGGACATGCTGAGAGATGAGTTTCGGATTGGTCTACCATGCAGTCATCTCTCAGCATGTCCAGCCCATTCATTATCTCCGCCAATCATGGCTAGCGGGAAGGTCCCTGCCTTTTTCTGTGGCCAAACCAACTAGGCTCGTAATTTAACAACTTTATTCGTATTTACTGATGACATACAACTTTGTAATTAAGGCACATGAATGTTCAAATGTTCCTGAAGGCATTTCTGCCAAAAGAAACGCAACAAAAAAATGAAACATTCAAATGCCTCCTGTGAAGTCGTGACTTGCGACATATGCTTAGTTTCCTGAAATGAGTCACATTTCACAGTTATGGTAGAAATTACAAGATTATGTGATACGGCTGTTATTGCATCAAATGGCTGTTTTATGCAACAGAATAAGGGGTTGTTAGAACGCTCATCTGTGGGTGTTCTACTGAGGATGGGCCTCTAGAAGATTTACGATGTCTTTGGGTGATACTGCATTCCAGAGCATGAGTTCATGTTTCTGTACTGGGGTACCAGGAGGATATGGCTGCAGTATGGAGGTGGGGGACCAGACCCTGGTCTCTACACAATGAGAACTGTTTTTACAGCAGATACTGTCTGCTGTGACTTATAAATACCTTTCATACAAATCTTAACCTTGTGACCCATTCCATACATCTGTTTGTCATGTAGACTTAAGGATTGTGGACTTTGCTATAAAATGATGTGGCTCGAACCAGCTCGTTTAGTTCGCAGTGATCACCTCCAGGGGTGATTACCGACCAGCTCCATTACTGCAATAATTAAATAATAAAGTTGATTGTTTTGAAGAAATCTAAAAGTCTATCCTTTTGATTACAATGATTCCACCACAGTGTAAAACCTTGCAGGGACACTTCTCTGTGAGAGTGAGGTGGATACATCTCATTTCGCAACAAAATGTGATTGTTGGTCTCTCTGAAATGAAACCATCTAGTCATAGGTTTCAAACAAATTCATGTCTGTCATTTAACAACCCCATGTCATCATTAGATGGGGAAAAACACAATCTATTTAATAAGTTCTTTAAACAAAAAAGGTTAATTGACCAACATTCCAGAAAATTGATATATAGCGTTTTGGAATTAAATTCTTACACCGAACTGAGGGTACTGGCTGGTATAGGGGTTCTTATTCTCTTGTTTAAAAAAAAGGTAAAATAAAAACATTTCTTAAATTTGAGATGTAATATGTAAAGAATTCTACTCACCACCGCACTTCAAAAAGAGCCATTGAAGGAAGAAAACTGATAGAAATACCTCATACCAAGACAGGTTCTCCTCTGATAATGTTTTATTTGGCTTCCATAGAGAGCCACAGCTGGAGTGAAGACGATAAAGGGGAATGAAGTGATTGAAGGCTGCAGTGCTATCGACACTCCACAAGAGAAAGAAAAAGAATCCCACTCTGGGGCCATAGCCATGGAGACCAGCCAGCTTTCAGAGATGGCGAACCTAACAGACTATAAAATGGATTCTGGGGAAACAGAGGACCAGAGACACCTGCTTAGCGAAAGCGAGGAAGAATGTGACCGAGAACCTTTCGCAGAATACAGAGGAACAAAAGAGAACTTAAAAACGTCAGTGGATGAACCGGACGAAGATGATGAAAGTGGTGAGGTGAACAGAGAGGAGGAGACTCACAACTTTGAGACTGGACGAAATGATTTCAGTCTAACACAGTTACTCAACTCCTCAAGTATATTTGGTAGTGAACCCGTTTGCAAGGTGGAAGACCTGCTTGCACAAGGTCACCTGGGCAACTCTTCTCCATCAGAAGTGACGATGACACAAGAGTCCATCTTGGAGCAGCGCATCCGAGAGGAGGTCTCCTCAGATGTCTCAACAGGGTCCTGTCATGACCCTGACCGAGATGACCTGAGTGACTGTCTCCAGGTAGAAATGGCCATCGTGTCATCAGACAGCGAGGCTGACGACCAGTGGAGGTCCACTTTTGCCTCTACAGTCAACAAGGAGGAAGGTTGTGATGGAAATGCTCAAGAGGCCCTCGAGAAGGACAGAGCCGCAGGGGAGGCAGAGAATGGGGCCATGGGTGAAACTGGAGATCCTCGCGTTCTTGAACAACCCGATTGCCCGACAGAATGCGAGATCCAAGACATGCCCTCTGGCAAGTTCCAGGGCTTATCCAAAATTCCAGAGGATGAAGAAGAGGTCAGCCAAGGCAGGACTCGCAAAGTGAGTCGTTCTACATCTGCAAGCTCTTCTGCAAGCTCTGACCCCGACAAGAAGGTTCCTAAAGACTACTGTGTGATACAAGAAATGAAGAGCAAGAACATTAGTACAGAGCATGTGGACTTCCAGGGGGCTCGGAAGCAGTGGCGTCAAATGGAGGAGCAGACCCAAGGAGAGGTCCAGGTCCACCAGCCCACTGTCAGACAGCAGGGGATGTGCCAGGGAGGTCACAGCGCCATGTACACACCCGTCAGGAACATTGACCGACCCAGGAGGGACCCCGAAATTGACAGCCTTGCCCTTGGTGACTTTCAACACACTCAGTTCAGCCCATGTTCAGAAGACTCCGGTATGGATGACTTCAGCTACAGGTCCCTTTACGAGGACTCAGACAACCCTGTCGAAAGGGAGATACGACAGACCATAGAGCGTGAGGAGAACTTCAGGCGTGAGAGAGAGATTGCCAAACAGGGTCAAGCTGGAGAATCATCTGCACATTCGAAAACCCGACCAACTACTCTCTACCCCGGCAAGTACGGCAAAGGCCTTTGCCATGAGGTGGAAGAGAAACGGAAGATGTTTGAGTCTAGTGATCCCGGATGCAGGCCTTTGAGGTCTCCCAACGCAAAGAACCCAACCGTCTCCATATCCACCTCCCCATCGCCCACACCAAGGGGTGCAACCTACCATGAGATGACCGCCCAAAATGTTATCATCCTGGAGCCGGACTCCTACCCCACCAGCCCGAGGCACCGCACCCGGGGATCCTTGCTATCTCCGGGGCCCAGCAGGTACAGTGAGTGGCCCTTGGAGACGTCAGCCAATGTCATCATTTTGGAGACGTCCAACCTGATCATCCGGAGTGCCTCCGAGTTCTGCCTGAGCTCGGCCTCCTGCCAGGAGACCCAGGAGAGCACATTTGTCAACAACCCCTTCTTCAAGCTGCGCTCGCGGAGCTCCATGTCCCTGGTGGACCAGGAGATTAAGATGGTGAAGCAGAGGGAGGAGGAGTGGAGGAGGCAGAAGAGCCAGATGCACACCAGGGAGAAGTACGACACCGTCCTGGTGTCCCCAAACCTCCTTGATAACCTGAGCTTTGATAAAGCAGGTATGTGCTGATTAATGATGTGCATGTGTAACCGTTGTGAAATGGCTAACTAGTTATCGGGGTGCACGCTAATAGTGTTTAATTCGGTGACAGATCTCGCTCTGAGACCTTGAAGTAGTCGTTTCCCTTGCTCTGCAAGGGCCGCAGCTTTTGTGGAGCGATGGGTAACGGTGCTCCAAGGTTGACTTGTCGATGTGTGCAGAGGGTGCCTGGTTCGAGCCCATGTAGGGGTGAGGAGAGGGATGGAACACGTACACGTGGTCATTATGGAAAAGAGTTTGTGGTTTGTAGCGGTGTTGTGTTTTCATTGCATCATTAGTGGTATTTTTGACTCAACAGCTGATCTTTTCATCTTACCTGCCTTAGACTTATAGCATACTTAGGATATCCTGAGCGTCTCATTCCCAATTAGTCCAAATTCATGATAGGTCTCTACGCATATGAATGTATGAGTATTAATTGGTTTCGCTCTTTTTCAGAAGTGCCATTGAAATGTGTGTCTTCCCCTTCATCACCATCAAGGACTCGAAAGCTGGACCGCTCCACCCTGTCATGTGACCATAGGGTATGTCTCCTATCTCCAATAATTCAAGATGAACAGAATGTGTAAAAAAACAGATGCAGCACATTTTCAGGTGACTAGGCTAGCTTGGTCATTTCCCCTGTGCTGTTCATTGTCATGTCAAAATGCCAAACATGAGCAGGCTAGAAAAATGCTTTTGTCATCTGATTGCCTCACGAAATTGAAATCGGAATGACTCATTTAAATAACATTGCATGTGCTCATGTTTAAGTCTGCTCATTACATTTCCCCGATAATATTTTGCCATTAACCATTTTAATAAATCACCATCCATTTTCACCTTGAAACTGCATGCAGTTTTACAGGTGAAACTCTTTCCTCCAGTTCCCAGAATCGCTCTCCCCAGGACCGAGGAAAAAGAATGCCATGGCTCAGAGATGGGAGGCAGGACTATTTGTCAACCATGAACAAGAGTAAAGAACATCAAACCAGAATAATACCGTGCCATACTACAGATGCCAACTTCCTGAACTTTAGATGTTTTCCAGTTCTATTGATACAGCTTGAATATTTACAGGCACTGTAGCTTTAAAGTTGTGAAACAAAAATGTAAGAGATGAGAATTTGAAGATATATGGACTGCCAGATGCTTTTTGAATGTGACAAGTACGTTATTATATTGTCTGGTTAAGATTTTTACATTTTTTAAGTACCGTCTTGGTTATACAAAAGATATTGCATTTTTGTATTGTATTCTAAACAGACTTTAAATTAAAAAGGCTATGAGAAATGTGGTGGACTTGTGGCGACCAATTTGTTTTTTGTAAAACAATGTATATTATGACTACCTGCATAATTAACTTCATGCAAAGTGTTTAATATGATAGCCACTTATAGTATATTCAAAGCTTGACCTGACATTGCCATTTTGAGATGCCTTTTTTTTTTTTTTTAAACCTTCAAATGTGATATTTTTTGGGTTGCAGTTGGTTTAGTATTACTTGCTAGACTAGCACAAAACTCTAAGCGGAATACTTTAACGTTTAAATGGCATTCATTTTAAGTGTTGTTGTTTCATGGAGAACGTGTTTTTGTTCATTCTCAATTGAAAATGCTACACCAAAATAAAGTTGGATTGACATTAAGGACAATAATTGGCTGTGTCCTCCTGTTACCTAGAAATGCATGTGCATTGATTGGGAAGCTAGCTGTAAATCCAATAAAATGTTCAGCCACAGGAAGGGAATTACATTTGGAAAGTTATTTATTTAACAATATTATATTACAGGATCATTTCTGTTTTGGAAACATAACAATTCAACAAAGTAAATTTGTAATTATTCATTAACATTGTGGATTCTCGCCCTTACATATATTCAGCAACACTTCGCAGATGTAAAATGTAATGTAATAAACATGAACTCATGGGACAAGGCTGTGTCGAGATATTGAAATGCATTATACACTCAATGGACAGTTTAGGTACACCCATCTAGTACCGAGTCAGACCCCTCTTTGCATCCAGAAAGCCTGAATTCTACAAGGTGTCAAACGGTCCACAGGGATGTTGGTCCATGCTGACATGAAGGCATCAGAGTTAATGTAGATTGGATGGTGGTACATTCATGCTGCGAACAGCCCGTGCCATCTCATCCCAAAGATGCTCTATTGAGTTTGGTCAGGAACAATGTTCAGATACGCTGTGGCAGTTGTTGCTCAATTGGTATCAAGGGACCTAACACATGGCAGGAAAACATTCCCCACACGAGCCTGTATCGATGACACCTAGGCAGGATGGGTCCATGGACTCTGCTACTTATGCCAAATCCTGTCTGCCATTAGCATGACACAACAGGAACCGGGTTTCTTCAGACCAGGCAATATTTTTTTCCACTCGTCAATTGTCCAGTGTTGGTGATCACGTGCCCAATGAAGAGTTGTTAATAGCTGAAAGGAGCAGTGGTCTGCTGCAATAGCCCATCCGTGACAGGATAGCAGAGTTTTGCGTTCCGAGATTCCATTCTGCTCACCACTGTTGTACTGCGCCATTGTTTGTGTCCCACCTGTTAGCTTGCACAATTCTTGCCATTCTCTTTAGACCTTACATCAACGAGCTGTTTCCGCCTACAGGACTGCCACTGACTGGATGTTTGTCACCCCCATCGCAGCAAACCCTAGACACGTGTGTGTGTGTGTGTGTGTGTGTGTGAACAGCCCAGGAGGATAGCCATTTGAGATACTGGTACCAGTGCGCCTGGCACTGACAATCATACCACGCTCAAAGTCGCTTAGGTCACTCGTTTCGCCTATTCGAATGTTCAGTCGAACAGTAACTGAATGCCTCGATGCCACAGGAGGTTGGTGGGACCTTGATTGGGGAGGACAGGTTCGTGGTAATGGCTGGAGGCATTAGTGGAACGGTATCAAATACATCAAACATGGCTTCCATGCATTTGATACCATTCCAGTCGCTCAGTTCAGGCCATTATTACGAGCCGTCCTCCCCTCAGCAGCCTCCTGTGCTCAATGCCCGTCTGCTTGCTTTACAGTATATACACTAAGCCACGGCCACGTGACTGTCTGAAGGAGCGAGCTATTTTTGTGATCGGGACGGTATACCTAACAAACTGGCTGCTGAGTGTACAACTGCATTTCCTGAGAAGTTGGGATAAGAACATTAGTGCAAAATCAATAGTGCAGAAATACTTTTGATGTGCGTGTGAAATGGATAATCTATCCAGTATTTTTTTGTATATATATATTCCCTATCATTCCATTTATAGCTTTAGATCTGGTTCAGCGCTTTGATCTGCCTGTGGCCGGGATCTGAATAAGAATCAGGATCCTCCACATTTCTCCACCTTTCCTCCAGACAGTGAGTTGTCATGTACCATGGAATGGCCCTTCTCACAGATTCATCACAATCCACTGATGGTGTGAATGAAGCTGATCAGGAACCCACTATTCCCAATAACAAAGGCAAGAAGGACAGCATTTTTGAACCATGCATCCTGTGGGGGGAAAGAAAAAAAACATATTAAATTGTCAAAAGTGCAGAATATTATAGACAAATACAAACTGGCATTTTGCACCAGTCTGTCATGACAGCCTTAATATCAAATGAGTAGCTAAAAACCAGCAGTTGATTTGGTTCTGGGTGCCAAGATTATTTTGGACCAGCAGTTGCTAGTAAATCCCATACATTTACTCCTGAACAATCAAATAGCATCTACAGGGTCTAATCAGACAGAGCTGACTTCATAAAAACATGTCCAAGAAAAGAGTTCATCTTAAAACTACATCTGGCTTCAAAGTTGAATTCTTACTGGCCTTTACACTTCAAATGACTTAAAAGCTTCAGAGATAAACCCTTAAATCTGTGCTTATGGCCTTACCCAAGTGCTGTCCTCTGAGTCGTCAGCAAGAATCCGTTGCTGATCAGTGTCACTCGCTTTGGAAACAAAGTCACAAAATCCTAAAAACAGGGAAAAATTATTTACCTTGAAGGAATATAGCATATGGGCTATTTACACATACATTGCAGTCGGAAAGTATTCAGACTCCTTGACTTTCCACATGTTGTTATATAACCTTATAAAATAGTTCTCCCCCTCAAAATCTACACACAACCCCATAATGGACAAAGCAAAAACACGTTTATACATTCCAAATGTATACAGTATAAAAAAAACTTAAACATAATTACAGTACATATGTTCTCAGACCCTTTACTTTGTTGAAGCACCTTTGGCAGCAATTACAGTCTCAAGTCTTCTTGGGTATGACATATGCTTTCTTCTGGAAAATGTGAAGTCCAAGATGGACAAAGGGGGTGTTGTTGGGGCTGTGTTTCTGGACCTAAGGTAGGCTTTTGATACTGTTAACCAAGAGATTCTCATCACAAAACTCGTCCAACTTCCCCGAAAGCCTAGAATCTTGTTAATCCAACTGCGGTCAGATTTAAAAAGGATTTACTGCGAAAGAATATGATGCAATTATCTGAGAACAAAGCCCCATAAAAATAAACTGTTTCAACCAGCACAGGCGTGTAAAAAAAAAAAAATAACAATGAAATAAATCATTTACCTTTAACAATCTTCCTGTTTGCAATCAGAATGCTCATTGTTACACAATGAATGGTATTTTGTTTGATAAAATCCATTTTTATAGCCTAACACGAAACATTTTGTGAACCGCTTGTTGTCAATTCTGTCTCATTCCATTTGATGACAGTCAATGTAAATACACACTAAAAGTGACTTTATCCAGTCATTTTGGTTTCATTGCAATCAACTGGTTTGTAACAACCAAATGGTCATTTCGCGGGACGTATTGACTGAAAGAAACCGATTTGAAGACAAGTAATGACATCATTGTGCACCAATGATATGACCGCTGTTTCGTTGAGTGACTATTTTAACCCAGTGACCACTGATCGTCTTGAAATCTAGCTGGGTCGATAGCCAATGAGCTGAGGTAAACAGCAATATGTAATGTTTGTGTTGGAAGACCAACCCATGTAGTAAACTCCAGCGTAAAGATGGTCATTCGCCATTGAATATTCATACCAGAAGGAGCCGCGCATGTTACGCACAGCATTATTTTGGTAAAGCGCATCTTCAGCTGTTTATACAGTATATCAAATCAGTATGGCGACTAAGTCAGGGAAAGCTAAATACAGATGTACACAATTTTAGAAGAAATTGATCAGGAAAGTGAGACGGATTGTTGGAGGATGATTCATTTAGCGATTCCCAAATGGAGGAATATTTTTTTGAACCGAGAGGACATCGTTTTGGACTGGTAAGTTCATGATAATGCAGTTTGAAATATTATTATTATATATTATTTGTGATTTAATTTTAGTGAAATATATAAAAATGTAATGAAATGTGTAAAGTACACTTTAGCGGGACACCTGTCGACAACATCCGGTTGAAATTGGAGGGAGTGCAAATCAAATAATCGTAATATTAAACATACAAGTATCTTATATCATTTAAAAGCTGAAGTTCTTGTTAATCTAACTGATTTACAAAAGGTTTTACATAGAAAACATACCATGCAATTGTCTGAGGACGGCGCCCCACATAAACATATTTCTCAACCAGCACAGGCGTCACAAAAAGCGATTAAATAAATCACCTACTTTTGAAAATCTTCATGTTTGCAATCCCAAGAGTCCCAGCTACAACATGGTCGTTTTGTTAGATAAAATCCTTCTTTATATCCCAAAAAGTCAATTTAGCTGGGACCGTCGATTTCAGTAATCCACTCGTTCAACATGCAGTCCAAAAAGCTACTGCTAAAATGTATCCAAACAAGTAAAATGACATTATTTAATCCTCAGGTACCCTAAAATGTAAATAAAACTATAATATTTCATACAAAAAGTAATATGTTCAATAGGAAAGTAAGATGAGTAGTTGGCCGAAAGACTGATATTGTTCCGGTGCTCTTTTTACTAAAACTCAATTCTTGCTCATTTTAAGAAACAAGCCTGAAACATTGAACAAAGACTGTTGACATCTAGTGGAAGCCATAGCAATTGCAAACTGGGAGCTGGAATTACATAGGAACAATAGCTTTCCATAAGAGCCTGGGGCCTCTTTTTTTATCAATTCTGTTACAGTTTCAGACATTTTAACAGTTGTAGAAACATGTGTTTCCTATATGAATATCCTGGCTTCTGGACCTGAGTAACAGGAACTTCACTTTAAGAACGTCAGTCAGGCGGAAATTCAGGAAACTAGACCCTATCCCCTTTGCAAACGCCAAGCGGGTTGTCATGTGACTTTTACTGGAGGAGTGAGTTCTGTCTGCCACTTTACCATAAAGGCTTGATTGGTGGAGTGCTGCAGAGATGGGAGAACCTTCCAGAAGGACAACCATCTCCACAGAGGAACTCTGGAGCTCTGTCAGAGTGACGATTGGGTTCTTGGTCACCTCCCTGACCAAGGCCCTTCTCCCCTGATTGCTCAGTTTGGCTGGGCTGCCAGCACTAGGAAGAGTCTTGGTGGTTCCAAACTTCTTCCATTTAAGAAGGAGGCCACTTTGTTCTTGGGGACCTTCAAAGCTGCAGAAATTGTTTGGTACCCTTCCCCTGATCTGTGCCTTGACACAATCCTCTTAGAGCTCTACGGACAATTCCTTCAACCTCATGGCTTGGTTTTTGCTCTGACATTGTCAACTGTGGGACATTTATATAGACAGGTGTGCGCCTTTCCAAATCATGTCCAATCAATTGAATATACCACAGTTGTACTCCAATCAAGTTGCAGAAACATCAAGGATGATCAATGGAAACAGGATGCACCGGAGCGCAATTTCAAGTCTCATAGCAAAGGGTCTCAAGACTTCCCTTTTTTTATATATAAATTTGCAAACATTTTCTTTTTAAATCCATTTTTGCTTTGTCATTATGGGGTATTGCATGTAGATTGGGGGGGACAATGGAATCCATTTTAGAATAAGGCTGTAACATAAAATATGGAAAAAGTCAAGGGGTCTGAATACATTGTATAACCGGTTATGAAGGTTGAAATAAATGTGAGGATGTGCATCGTCTTAACAAGATACACACTAATCATGTGTGAATAACTGCTCATTTCAAGAATTCAAAAAGTTGGCATATAGCAAGAAAGGAAGTAATGCATTTGCACATCAAAGTTGGATGAAAGACTCAACTTGTCACCTATAAAAAGAACTTCTCACTGATGTCACAACTAATGGAGATCAACCGATTCCTTACGTGTTTTAATGTAGCCTTTTTTATGGAGCCCAAGAAGCACCCTCAAGAGAACGACCCATGCCAGGAACCCAGCCAGAACCACCAGGCACCAGGAGTGAGGCAGGAGCACAGATTGCTGGCCCATCCCCAAAAACATGGCCGCCACTGCATCACAACAGGAAGAGTGTATCACATGATAAAGGATAAGGGTTTTCCCTGACCATGTGACCGGACCAGGAAAAACTCAGGGCCCAATGCTGCATTCACATGCTCGTCGGAAGTGGGAAACCTCCCAATAAGGAAGTTGCAAGTCCGATATAATTGTGTTCAAGTGCTTTTGAAGTCGGAAAAATTAGCTAAAAAGTTAACTAGAAAAGATAGCTAACGTTGCTAATGATACAGTAAGCTAGTGTGACAATACTGTCAAACTATCTTAATTATCCACATGGATAAGCTTGTGAAACTGATTGTCGTCATGTTTTGGTTGAAAAGGTGAGATGTCAGTGGTGAAACGAAACTCAAACACTCAGGTAAAAACTAATCTTCACATGACTTGGAGGGTTGTTCAAGTAAAACATTATATTTCTGTTGACTCCGACATTCCGTGAATGCACCACTAGTTATAGATAGGACCCTGAGCTTTTCCTGGTAAAGTCACATGGTCAGGAAAAATTCCTGGCCCAAAACAGGATTTACTCAATGGGAAGTGATCCTCAGCTAGCTACTCAGTAACAGTGACATTCAATAAGACAAAATTAGGACTTTGTATGTGTTAGGTTATTTAGCGTGACTATCAAATATGTACTAAAAGAACAGAAGAATTTCCAGAAGGTTGACTAACCAGCCATAATCTCAGCAACAGTGCCAGCTCCCCAATGCAGCCAATTAAACACCCACCTCCTGCAAAGAAAGAACATTCAGTGGTAGGAATACAGGCTAATAATAGAATACCACTTATTATATCACAGCCATGGAATGGATAGAGAAAACAAGGGCACCAGAGTCAATATACAATCCAGCCATTACTTGTATGGGTAATGGTAACACTTCATTTGTTTTTTTGATCATGGCAATGTACATATTTTCATTCAATATCACCAAATGTGTGTATTATAAACCGTTTAGCATGAGGTCTACGTAATAATGTTTACGAGCAGTTTAGCAAAGCATTTCCAGCATTAGAATCTTCTATTGCGGTATGGAGTACAGTTGGTAGTCAATTGGGCTTTACCTGGAGGAGTCAGGGGGAGGTCTGAGAGTGGCCATGATAGGCTGAAGGAGAGCCAGGGCTAGTACAGTACATCCCAGGTAGGGATGGGCCCCAGCATGCTGGAGACACCAGAAAGACAAAATGCTCTGTATTAAACACTAAAGCCCTCAATGCAAGCAAACAACTTTTTTTACCCAGACTACCTAAATTGACCTAACTCTAATACACACCCACTGGACTCTACCCACACATACTTACACCCCAGCACACAGTCATATGTCCTTACACACATGCACTGATGCCACACATTATCTGGCCTGTTGCCTAGTCATTTTACTCCTACCTATCTGTACATGGCTACCTCAGTTCTCATACACTTTCACAGCGACTCCGTACTGGTACTCCCTGTATAGAGCCATGTTATTTTTTTAACTCGTTAGTCACAGTTTATTCCTTGTGTCTAGGGGTTGCACATTTTGGGGAATATTCAGAGGTGGAAACTTTCCGTGGGAATATATGCAAATTAATACCATTTAAAATGTAGATGTTCTTTGCATTGGATACATTTACCATATCATATGGAGACAGAAACAAACCTTTTACCTTATCATAAGTAGACTACTGCAAATGATTAAATCCTTCCAATAGAAATAACAATTTAGTTAGGAATTGAACTTTAATTAAATGAGTTGACTCTTCACGAGATGATTTCACAGAACAGAAGAAAGGGATTGAGACTCCTCCCCTCCAGGAGACTGTCAAACATGATACCAACACCACCCCAACGGGTGTTGCTGTGCAGCTTCAGTGGTGCTCTTATTCTTCTCACTTTGCTTGGTGAGGTAGATTGCTGCTATAACTGGATGACCCTTCACATACCTAACCATTTCCTTGGCTCTCTTGTAGAGTGTCGCCATTGTTTTCAGTGCCATGGTGTCATTGAGGAGCAGATTCAACACATGAGCAGCACATCAAAATGGGTGTGATGTGAGGGTAGGACTCCACTTTAGACCAAGCAGCTTTCATGGTCGCAGCATTGTCAGTCACCAGAGCAAATACCTTCTTGGTCCAAGGTCATTGATGACTGCCTTCAGCTCATCTGCAATGTAGAGACCGGTGTGTCGGTTGTCCCTTGTCTGTGCACTTGTAGAATACTGGCTGAGATGGAGTTAATTATTCCTTGCCCACCAACATTCAACCACCCATCAGAGATTATTGCAATACAGTCTGCTTTCTTGATGATTTGCCTTCCTTCACTTGAACTCTGCATCCAACAAATGAGTAGATAAAGCATGTCTGGTTGGAGGGGTGTATGCTGGGCAAAGAACATTCAGAAATCTCTTCCAATACACATTGCCTGTGAGCAGCAGAGAAGCAGTTGCATTCACAGCTCGAGCAAGACATGCATCAGGATTTCTGACTACATTCCTCCATCGAATAAATAAAAAAATATTTGTTTGAATCGGTCCATGACAGTTACATTAGTCAGGCACTCAAAATCAAAATATCCTCCTCATCCATCAACAAGATTCATTGCCCTCTGCTGGCTAAACGAGGTTAAGGCAGTGTATAACATCGCAGGTGTGAGGCAGAAGAGGGATTTTGTGTGCTAATGCTTACTAGCTTACCTTACTCCAACCTCCTCTGTAGATGAAGGGAAGAGTGAAGGCCACACAGGTAAGCAGCACTGTTAATATCATCAACCCTCGATGCACCTGGACAAACACAGGACACGTTGATGCTTATCACCTTTAAGCAGTGACATATGTACAGACAACCTTCAGTTTCTTTCACATACCTGGAACCAAATTCTCTGACCAAACAGTGTTCTCTCTGGCCAATCAGGCTTGAAGTAGCTGGCTACGAAAGTACCCGTGCTTCCAGCCAACATCCAGGCAATTAACATCAGAATGCCTGATATTACAAAAGAGATAGCAGGTATTACAGATGGGAATCAGACCAACACTTTTAGAGGAGCCATAAGCATTCATAAATCAAGTTGTAAAATGCTGCATGTATCAAATTGTGGACACGTCTGACATGACATATTGACTTGGTATTGCGCATAGAGCTAAATGTTGGTTTTATGTAGTTACAGAATTCTACATTTGTTTGCCTATCATTTGCAGTCTCCAGTCCACTCACTGTGAAATTTCATGAGAAGTGGTGACCGAGAGCCATTGAGAATCTCTGCTGGGCCGTTGATGACCGACTGCTGTGAGGATATGAGGGGTTGGCGGTCATGCCTGTGCACCTCGCCTCAAAACAATGGTTTGAGAGAGAGAGACAAGTTAGCAGCAAGTCATTTACAGTAGCTACAGGCTTCTCATATAGGTAATGTGTCACCATGAGTGACAGAGGACAGTGAAGGTGACATCCCACTGGGAACACTAAGGTTGAATCAATATGGTTTCCATGTCATTTCAATGAAATTAAGTTAAACCAACGTGGAATTGACATCTGTGCTCAGTGGGATATAACGGGGGAGACTCCATCTATAGAAATATTGCCTGCAATTAAAAGGCTGCACGCTATTGTGTGACAGCATCATTTGAAGTCATTTCAGAGCCAGCGTTAAACTAGTTGCCTCTCGACCCTCATAACCTTATCTATATTGTCACTTATCATTTGTCATAAACAGGTCATTAAGGTGAAAAGTATTTCCTTTTTCTTCACAATGCACCTAAAATGATTAAGATATATATACACACATACACAGAATTGATTTGACATTTACTGTCATGGTAGTCAGTTGCGGAAGCGTGGGTGTCATTAAAAATGTGAAATAAATATTTGTTATGAGACTTTGCCGAGGGCAATAACACCAGCCAACCTCATAAACCACAAAATCCTTGACCTGAGTCAACAGAAAACACTGACATGACATTTTTGTTAGCTAGGCGATAACTAGAGTAAAGTCAGGGAGCTTAGATCCTAAAGAACCGGATCTGAAGTTGCATTTATATTTTATGATGTAGTGTAAAAGATATGTAGATGTATGCAAAAGACAATCTGCTAATGGATGTAATAAAGGAAACAATTTGCAATACAGCCCTTCCTTGTACAGTAATTAGAGAGCTATTAAAATGTGGGGAAGACCTTTCCAGTATCCCAACACACTACTACAATAAAAACGATCAAAATTTAAAGTTTTTTTATTAATTTTTAACTTAAGTACTTTGTGTCAGCATCCAGCAGTGATCAGCTGGTGGTTGCATAGTAAAGGTGTCACTAGCTCCAATTCTAATTGACCTGGCACCAGTTGTGAAAATGGGCTGTGCTGGCCCAGGTTTCCACCGAACCAGCGCAAATTTGAGAATTCCGTTTGAACAGCTCGAATTTGGCCCTAATTTTAAGTGCCAATGGAAACAGGGCTTAAGAGGTTTACAATAAAACTATATCACAGGTCTATATCTGTATGCTCAAATCTGATCAATATGATTTTTGCATTCTGCCCTTTGTTGTTGGTAACCATATTGGACAGGTACAAAACCATACCATGATTGTATATCATATTGCAACTCACCGTTTTCAGCTTCACCGGATGCCATGAACAGGAAGTACTGTGCGTCCAGGCTAAACCGGGTCGGGTCCTGTGGGACAAGAACTTGTCGACGAAACTGACACTGAATGACTCCATCCGCCAATCTCCAGGCCACATCTGTAAGAACATTCTATAGGAAAAGGAAATAATGGCATGTCTATAGCCATCTGCCAATCCTTAACTTTGAGTCCCATGCAGGAAAAGCTTGACTAGAATAGCTTGCTGAACTTGTAGTTTATTAGCATAAGAAATGCAACAAACACAAAAGAGGGACGCAACATCTTGTTTGCTGAATGTTAACAGCAGCCAATAAAAGTCACAGGTAGTTTGAAAGAAGAGCAAACGCACGATGGCGGTAAGCTATAGCTGTCACCTATTCAAACCCATAACCATTCAATCTTCGTGAAGTGAACGCCTTCTGCATCAAACTCATCCTATATCATTCAAGGATGCCATTAGAATATTGAAGAGAAGGTATGTCACTTAACTATTGACAGCAAGTAAGGAATGAAGCAACAATAGAGAAAGAGGGTAGGATAATATCAGGGGAATGTTTATGAAAAGTATATATATGCATCAGCCTACTAAACATACAAATAGGCCCCATTACATTTCATATACGTATTGGAGAATCATTTGGTCTTTTTTGGGCTTGGTCTCATGAAATGTTTTTAATGTAGGGCTCAATGTAGTGTCAGGCTTGAAAGTTCAATCAAAGCGCTAATCAAATCCAGACATAGGCCTATTTATAGTGCTTTTGAATGGCGCTTCCGGTTTTGGCGGGAAATACCGGGTTACCTGGGACAAAAGGGATTTATTCTCTGGATGGAACATTTGTAAAATATTGAACCCTAGCAGGTAGGTCTATAGAAGAGACAATTCAAGTAATTTACTGTGGGGTTTCACCTCAGAGGCCTCCTGTGGGTAGGACCTTCCTTTGACATAAGCTGCGCTCACATCCACCAAGCTGTCATCCCTCACACATAGGTACATGTCATCATCCCCCTATCAACAGAATAAGGAAGGAAGGAAAAGCATACTGTTACAGCCAAATGCTACAGTACTTTATCTAGCAAGTTGTCAACCAATGCTAACTTACCATCCATGTGTCATGGGAGAGGGCGAAGGCAATGTAGCCATCTGAGGGCCCACTGAGCTCAAACACCACAGTCTGACCCTTGGGGGTGAACGACAGGAAGAAGCACGATGGATCTTTTTCCGGGTCACATCCCACTGGGTCCAACAGGCAGGACTTCTGTTGGCCACAGCCCACTGAGCTGAACTGAGACAGGAGGATTCAAGAAAGGAGACAGTGAGAGAAACCGACAGAGCATGAATGGGGAGGGGGGGGGGGGGGGGGTTCTGTACCAAAACATACAGTAATGTACACTGTTTATATTCCATTACACAGTGCTTTCAGAAAGCATTCAGAACCCTTCCTCCACATGTTGTTATGTTACAGCCTTTATTATAAAATGGATTAAACAAACATTTCTCAATCTACACACTACCCCATTTAAACATTTACATAATTATTCAGACCCTTTGCTATGAGACTTGAAATAGTGTTAAGGTGCATCCTGTTTCCGTTGATCATCCTTGAGACTTTTTGGCCGATACCCGATATTTCCATTGCCCCCTCCCCCCCAAAAAAAGATACCGATATTTAAAATTCAGCTACCTTTAAGCATTCTATAGTTAACTACAAAGCTGTACAGTGCAATATAAAATGTCAGTACACAGAATAGGCTGACTGGGGAGGTGATATCAGTCATGCGATAAGACCTACAACACTAATATTTGTGTAAACTCTTCAGTTGTGTTCTGTGGGTGTCACAGAGTAGACTGATACACCATTTCATTGCTTCACATTCCAACCTTGTCTAAATATGGCACGATTCCACTAACTGTATCCCGCATCACTTTCAAAGAGGTACTTTTATTTTGAAGCAAACTGCAACTTCCACTATTGTGCCTAATCCTTATTGTGGCTAGCTTCTCAGATAACCCAGTCTGGTCAAGTCTCACTAGCCAGATGAAGCTAGCTTGCTGCTTTAATGTTAGCTTTGGGCAACAGGGTTAAGTAGCTGGCTAGCTATTTATTTTCATGAACTGAAGTTGTTCCGCCTATTGAAATTGAACAAGTAGCTTCCTAGCTAATACTTACAAGGATTCCTAAATCATTGCTAAGAACAGTGAAAATGACTGCAGTTTCTACTGGTCATTGTTTTCAGGCTGGTTGTATTGGTGCTAGCTAGGTACTAATAATGCTTTCCAACCAACACTATTGTAAACACAATTTGTGGCCGGTGTTTGCAGACTCCTGGACAGCTTTGACAGTGCTACTGATCGCAGTGGTGGCACTTGGCTTGCACGTGCAAATTCCAGATCCATATTGACAGTGCAAACCAAGCCATGAAATCTAAGGAATTAGCCATAGAGCTCCAAGATAGGATTTTGTCAAGGCACAGATCTGAAGGGTAACAAAACATTTGACAGCCCGCTTGGAGTTTGCCAAATGGCACCTAAAGGACTAAGAAACAAGATTCTGGTCTGATGAGAAGCCAAGATTGAACTCTTTGGCCTGAATGACAAGCGTCACATCTGGAGGAAACCTGGCACAACCCCTATGGTGAAGCATGGTGGTGGCAGCATCATGGTGTGGGAATGTTTTTCAGTGTCAGGGACTGGGAGACTAGTCAGGTTAAGGGAAAAATCAAGGGACCAAAGCAGAGAAATCCTTGATGAAAACCTGCTCCAGAGCGCTCAGAACCCCAGACTGGGGAAAAGGGTCACCTTCCAACAGGACAATGACCCTAAGCACACAACCAAGACAACGCAGGAGTGGCTTCGGGGACAGGTCTCTGAATGTCCTTGAGTGGCTCAGCCAGAGCCTGGACTTGCGCCTGATCTAAGATCTCTGGAGGGACCTGAAAATAGCCGTGAAGTGATGCTCCCCATCCAACCTGACAGAGCTGGAGGGGGAAAACTCCCCAAATACAGATGTGCAAAGCTTGTAGCGTCATACCCAAGAAGACTTGAGGCTGTAATCACTGGTGCTTTAACAAGGACCTAGGTAAAGCGTCTGAACACTTATGTAAAATGTGACATTCAGTTGGTTTTTTTAAATACATTTTCTAAAATGTCTAAACCTATATCTGCTTTGTCATTATGGGGTACTGTATGTACAGTGATGAAAAAAACAATTTAATCAATTTTAGAATAAGGCTGTAACGTAACAAAATGTAGATAGTCTCAAGGGGTCTGAATACATTCCGGATGCACTGTATGACTTACTGGTCTGGGCAACACAGAGGGAGTTGACGTCTTTATGGTAGTGGAAGGTGTGGTGGGTTTAGGTGGGATGGGAGTTACCCCACTGTGAGACACAACAGGACTGGGGATTTTCACCCAGAAAGTCTTGTAATGAGCCACTACGGTCACACTTAATTCAGAAACACAAATGCATTGTTAACTATACACTCAGGATATATATTTTTTTGCTGTAGATTGTAAATGACCATAGCATGTCATGGAAATGCATGTGTGAGACAGGGAATGCAGATGGACTCTAAACACTCACAGAAAGTTGACAGCGTCGGGTGAGTTTTGGGGAGCTTTCCAGATTACCACCATTTGTATCTGTCTGGCATCACTTGTGTGACTGACAGCTGAACCCTAAATAACAAAAAATTAAAAAACTATAATAAATTGCAAGAAATGTAGAGTATTGAGGCCATGTGTATCCTGAGGTCATTGTAAAGGACTCATTCCGAGTCAAATGAAAATAAACGCATTTGCATAAAGGTAAGTAGGCCTACCGGAGTGTGGCCACATTGCAACAGTTGTGTGGTTTTAGGATTGGTCAGGATGAAGGAGCCGACAGCGTCAGAGTCCGGATTGGATGCATTTCGAGCCTCGAGCAGGAATCCCTCGAAGTATGTTGTTCCAGATATGGTAACTAGGGACATTTACATGACAGTGTAAGAGTGTGCTTCTGTTGGACCCAGAACAATTCTTTCAATGCCAACTGAATAAAACGCTGATAAAAGGGGCAGATGTCTAGTCCTCTGGATTATTCACATCCTCTCTTTTGATCCTAGCATGTTTCTGTTCAGATTATTGTGCACAAGAGCTCTAGGAAAAACAGACGATGTGAAATGTATTGACAAAACTCTACTTCTGTTTGGAAACACCCTGAAAACCCTGATTACATTGAGTTAACCATTTAAGAAGCTTTCTATTCCCATAGTCTATAGAATTTCTGAATGTATTCCTCTTGTATTAACAAACTGTTATCATTACCTTGGATGTAATCTCCAGAACTGAATTCAGTGACATTGACAGCCAGAGAGTAGGGAGAGTGGGTGGTATTGGGGGCATGGCCATGTTTTGGCATCATACTCCCACAGGCTTCAGTCACTTTTCCATTGGAGAAGGCGTCAACTGATGTCAAACAAAGAGTCTGAACTAACAGCTGGATGGTCCATAGCCTCCCACCCATCTAAAAAAGACAAAATAAAACCCTCTAATACACACCCTTGAAGGCAAGCACATGTTCAATGACTATATCAATAACCATTATTACCACCTACAAATGTACCACTTGCAGATACACTACATGACCAAAAGTATGTAGACACCTGCTCGTCAAACATCTTATTCCAAAATCATGGGGGTTAATATGGAGTTGGTCCCCCCTTGGCTGCTATTACAGCCTCCGTTCTTCTGTGAAGGCTTGCCACTAGATTTTAGAACATTGCTGTGGGGACTTGTGTCCATTCAACAACAGCACTTGTGAGGTCTGGCACTGATGTTGGGAGATTAGGTCTGGCTCACAGTCGATGTTCCAATTCATCCCAAAGGTGTTTCACGGGTTTGAGGTCAGGGCTCTGTGCAAGCCAGTCAAGTTATCCCACACCGATCTCAACAAAACATTTCTGTATGGACCTCGCTTTGTGCACAGGGGCATTGTCATGCTGAAACAGGAAATGGCCTTCCCAAAACTGTTGCCACAAAGTTGGAAACACAGAAGCATCTAGAATGTCATTGTAGGCTGTTGCGTTAAGATTTAACTTTACTGGAACTAAAGGGCCTAGCCCAAAACATGAAAAACAGCCCCAGACCATTATTACTCCTCCACCAAACCTTACAGTTGGCACTATGCATTGGGGTAGGTACCGTTCCTGTCAGCAATGGGTGTTGCTGAAATAGCCAAATCCACTAATTTGAAGGGGTGTCCGTATACTTTTGCATATATAGTGTATTTCTCAGTTAAGTTCTTGAATGTGCCACATGCTAAGACAGTGAAAGTTAACAGACATAGCATTGAGCAAACCAATGAAAAATACTATTCTAGCAGTAAACTAAGTAATTCAAATAAAGCATGTGGTCATTTCAAACCAATGGAAAACAGTATGGGAACTGACGAACTAGGACAAAAGACAGTTTAAAGGACATATCTCGGACCATGTACTCACCTCCAGCATACTTTACTGCTTGCGAAAAAGATAGTATGTGTTTTATTGCCTGAGCAAGGCTTTTTAAAGCTCATGCCCTGGGCGGTTCTTCCTCTAATGTGGGCTTGCCTTGTATGGGAAGAGGCATGGCTTACATAGTGTGAGTACCGGTCTCTTTAACTAACATTCCACTTGCCACTCCTTGTCATTGCCAAAGAGAATGGCTTTTCTGCTATCTCAATGTTCAAGTTATGCGCTGGATTTAGAGCAGAGTTGCTCATTGGTTGTTGGAAATTGTGACGACCCTCCCACTCTGTCTGTCGAATTCTTTCTCTTTGCTCTTGTTTTCCTTAATAGGATGTCGGTGGGTGGAGCCGGGAGGGTCGTCAGTGAAATGGGACACACCTGGGCCCGGGTGTGTACCAGGATAAATACACCTCTTCCCCATTCATTGAGGATAACAGCTTCACCACAGCAGATGAATCGGCTACAGATAGTCCAAAACATGACAATAAAAATGGCTTAGAGACTACTAAGATACAATCACTACGTTAACAGCATATCTGGACTGACATCAGAAGGGAGCCATGGGACAGACCAAATGGACCACAGATACACATGTCCATAATGCTGAAACTGACCTAGAAGTGAGGAAAGGGGAGAAAGGAGAAGAAAAAAATATATATAAAAAAATTCAGGAAAAATAATACTCATTTCAACAAAGGAAAAAATAAACATTTAAAAAAAAAAATACAATCAATTGTGTGTATATGAAAGTGTGTAGATATATGTGAATGCACTCCTTAGCGCCCCCACCCCTCTTCCCCTGCACAGTTGTGAGCTATAATTTTAATGACGTTTTTTAAAATTTTTATTATTATTATTTAAAAATTAAAAATAGATATTTTTTAAAGTAAACACCACAAACTCATGTCGGTAAAAGAAAAAGGTGAAACTAATCTACGCCTGTTCTGATAAAAAACCTTAGGGCATCTAGCCTCGGGGGATGCCTTGCTTGACCACACCCTCCTTCCTTGCTCCTGGCCTGCCCTGCCTCTTCCACCAATCCATTTGTTTCTTATGGACAGAAAAGAGCAGAAGTTCTGAGCTGTCCGATCAGGTCCGTTGTTTACTGAGCATTGAGGAGACTCTCTCCATGCAGACACAGATTTTGGTTGTGGCGTTTTTGTGGCTGTTTTTGGTTGTTTGCGTTGGCACCTTTCAACACCCCTTATCATCACATTTATGCATTCAACCACTCACTTACACTACTGATTACTGACTACACACACACCATTGTTAATTAGATTTAGTTTACTTTAGTTAAATAAATATATTTTGTTATTCCCTATCTCCATGTTGTCTCCTTGTTTGTTACGTGCTTTGAGTCGGTTCGTGACAGAAATAATATTAACATTTGTTGAGCCTCAAATAGAATTAGAATGTATAACAAAGTTTAAAAACTCATATTTAGATGTTAGCTAGGCCCGTTTTGTGGTTGGAATTATTGTTTGAGAATTTAGGCATGAGCTATCAACTTTTGACAGACTGGCTTCACAGAGTTTCTAAACTCATTACTAAACAACTGTACTATCTTCACTGGTTTCTTCTGGACGAACAAAAAACGTTCCCAAATGTGCATAATTGTGATTGGAGGATAGCTGTGAGGGTGATCAAATCCGGAACTAATCCTCTGTTCTCCTCAAATGTATTAATGATAGAATGTTCATAACTGAAGATTGGCAATAAAGCCAGTCTCTTAAGCACATCACATGGAGTACAGGGAGGGATTAGCTAAAGCCTTTAATGCATAGAAAGTATTTGCATCATCAATAATCAGATTTAAAACCATGGTTATACCTATGCGATTAAATATGTGGTTGTTGATTGACTAACTGCAGTATAATCATGGTTTTGGATGACCTCAGCTGATGCAGTAATGTGATGCCGTACTGTATCAACCAGGTTCTTGGGTAGGGCAGAGTCAATGGAGACCTGAACTAGGTCATGGATATGGAACACAACACATACAGGATTAATCACACAAAATATATATTATTGATTAATCTAACAAGGATGTATGCTGTCGGGCTTGGATTGCCATTTACCACAAAACGCAGATCTCAAAATAAAATTACAATTACAATTTGAAGAAATGTTGACTCGACATACACTCCCTGGTGCATTTATTTGGATAGTGAAGCGAAAACGTTTAATTTGGCTCTATACTCCAGCGTTTTGGATTTGAGATCAATTGTTGTATGCGAGGCAACAGTACAGAATGTCACCTTTTATTTTAGGTTTAGAAATGAAAGCACTTTATGCATCTAGTCCCCCAATTTAAATGAGTTACAGATGCACAAAGACCATGCCCTCAAAACAAAAAGGTTACAATTATTTTCATGGTAGCACCCACATTCATTTGGAAGTGTTCAGAAACATATGCTATTCTTATTTACAATAAAAGTGACTCCAAATTGACACAATCCATTATTGAACATTCCTTTCTACTGGGCACAATTGAATCTGAAACATAACCAAAACAATGTAGTCATTGTGTGCTAGGAATATGGGATCAAATACTAAGCTTTTTACTAAACGTAATACACTATAAGGGAATTTGTCCAAATACTTACGACACCTTAAAATCAGGGGATTAGATCGTGTACATAAAGTGCTTTCATTTCTAAACGGTAAAAAAATATATGAACGAAAATACCCTCAAATTAAAGGTGACAGTTGATCTCAAATCCAAAATGCTGGAATATACAGTGCATTCGGAAAGTATTCAAGACTTCTTGACTTTTTCCACATTTGGTTACATTACAGCATTATTCTAAAATGTATTAAATTATATATTTTTCCTCATCAATCTGCACACAATACTCCATAGTGACAAACCAAAAACAGATTTTTTGGGAAATGTTTGCAAATGTCTTAAAAATAAAAAACAGAAATACCTTATTTACGTAAGTATTCAGACCCTTTGGGATGACACTCGAAATTGAGCTCAGGTGCATCCTGTTTCCAATGACCATCCTTGAGATGTTTCTACAACTTGATTGGAGTTCACCTATTGTCAGACATCAGGATAAGACCCAGATACAGACAGTTCGAAATAACAAAAGTTTATTTACAAAATTCGGGGGCAGGCAGATGTCAGTAATCCAGGGCAGGGTCTGTAAGGTATAGAATGGCAGGCAGGCTCGGGGCAGGCAGGGGTCAGTAATCCAGGGCAGGGTCTGTAAGGTATAGAATGGCAGGCAGGCTCAGGGCAGGCAGGGGTCAGTAATCCAGGGCAGGGTCTGTAAGGTACAGAACGGCAGGCAGGCTCAGGGCAGGCAGGGGTCAGTAATCCAGGGCAGGGTCTGTAAGGTACAGAACGGCAGGCAGGCTCAGGGCAGGCAGGGGTCAGTAATCCAGGGCAGGGTCTGTAAGGTACAGAACGGCAGGCAGGCTCAGGGCAGGCAGGGGTCAGTAATCCAGGGCAGGGTCTGTAAGGTACAGAACGGCAGGCAGGCTCAGGGCAGGCAGGGGTCAGTAATCCAGGGCAGGGTCTGTAAGGTACAGAACGGCAGGCAGGCTCAGGGCAGGCAGGGGTCAGTAATCCAGGGCAGTGTCAAGAGGTACAGAACAGCAGAGGGAAAGAGGAGACAGGACTGTGAGACAGAGGTTTAATCCTTGATACATGAAACGTGGGATGTATACGGAGGGTGTGGGGCAACAGAAGACAAACAGCAGAGGGGCTAAGGATCTTGAGGATGGGGAAAGGGCAGATAAAACTGGGGGAAAGTTTGCAGTACTCTACCTGGAGGGGCAGATCCCGAGTGGACAGACATACCCTCTGCCCAAGACGATAGCGGGGAGCCGGGGTCCGGTGGCAGTCTTCCTGTTGACGATACCTGGAGGTGTTCTTGAGAAGAGTGGACCGAGCTCTCTTCCAGGGATGCCGATATCGGTGGACGAACATCTGGTCCAAGGGTATGTTGACCTCTCCCTCTGGGAGGAGCGGGGGTTGATAACGCACGGAGCACTCGAAAGGCGAGAGCCCGGTGGCCGAGCAGGGAAGGGTGTTCCGGGCGTACTCTACCCACATGAGTTGCTGGCTCCAGGTGTTGGGGTTGGCCAAGACGAGGCACCAAAGAGTCGTCTCCAGGTCCTTATTGGCACGCTCCGACTGGCCGTTGGATTGAGGATGAAACCCGGGGGACAGGCTGGCCGAAGACCCTATGAGGGTGCAGAATGCCTTCGAGAACTGAGGACCACGGTCAGAGACTGTGTAAAGCGCAAGTCCATGGATCCTGAAGACGTGCTGCACCATGAGCTGGGCTGTCTTCTTGGCAGAAGATAGCTTGGGGAGGAGAATGAAATGGGCGGCTTTGGAAAACCTGTCCACCACAGTTACGAGAGTGGTGTTGCCATCAGACAAAAGGAGACCAGTGACGAAGTCCAGGGATATATGTGACCAGGGAAGGGGAGGGACAGGAAAAGGTTGAAGGAGGCCAGCCAGAGCTTGCCAAGGAGTCTTCTTCTGAGGACAGACAGTGCAGGCGGCGAACGCAGAGACGTCAGGGACCATGGTGGGCCACCAAATGCGCTGTCGCACAAAGGCCAGGGTCCGATGGGAGCCAGGGTGGCAGGCAAGCATGGAGGAATGAGCCCATTCCAGGACCGGGGAGCGGGTAGAATCTGCGACAAATATTTGTTTAGCTGCCCCCCCTGCACCTCACGGACCTGGTTCTCTATGCCCCAGTCGAGGGTTGCCGCCAGGCATGAGGTGAGTAGGATTGTCTCTGGGAGTTGAGACACTTGGCAGTGCGGAGATATTCCAGGTTCTTGTGGTCCGTCCACACTATGAATGGAAGTTCCGCCCCTTCTAACCAGTGTCTCTACTACACCAATACCTTCTTCACCGCAAGTAATTAGCGATTCCCCACATCATAATTTCTCTCAGTGGCGTTAAGACAATCCAAGAAGAAGGCACAGGGATGCAGCTTAATAAGGTCCAGGGCAGAATGCTGGGACAGGACAGCCCCCACTCCGACATCCGACGCATCTACCTCCACCACAAACTGACGGAACAGGTCCAGATGGATCAATATGGAAGCTGTGGTGGAGCAGTGCTTAAGGTCCAGGAAAGTCCGGTCAGCAGCTGGGGGCCACGCGAACGGGACCTTGGGAGAGGTGAGTGCTGACAGGGGGAATCCAGGGTGCTGTAACCTCGGATAAAACGGTGGTAGAAATTGGCAAATCCTAGGTAGCGTTGCAGCTGCACTGGTTGTGGGCTGGGGCCAATCCACCACTGCTCTCACCTTTCCGGGATCCATCTCCATATACCCAACAGCAATGATGTATCCAAGGAAGGAGATGGTGGAGCGATGGAATTCACATTTTTCGGCTTTGACAAAAAGCTGGTTCTCCAGGAGACGCTGGTGGACCTGTCGGACGTGGAGCACATGTTCTTGAGCCGAGCGGGGAAAGACGAGGATGTCGTCAAGGTAGACAAGCATGAGCCGGTTTAACATGTTCCCGGAGAACGTCATTAACCAGGGCCTGGACACAGCAGGAGCATTGGTCAGACCAAATGGCATCACCAGGTATTCATAGTGTCCGCAAGTAGTGTTGAAGGCTGTCTTCCACTCGTCACTTTCCCGTATACATACCAGGTGATAGGCGTTTCGCAGGTCCAACTTCGAGAAGATAGTGGCCCCCTGGAGCGTCTCGAAGAGCCGAGGCGATGAGTGGTAGTAGGTGCACGGGTGCCTCAATGTCATTAAGGCCCCGGTAGTCGATGCACGTGTGCAGGGTTTTGTCCTTCTCCACAAAGAAGAACACTGCGCTGGCGGGGGAGGCAGAAGGACGTATACCCACTGCAGCCAAGGAGTCCTCGATGTCTACATAGCCTTGGTCTCCAGACCCAACAGTGAATACAGCCCTCCCCGGGGTGGTGTAGTGCCCGGGAGAAGGTCGATCCCACGGTCATACGGTCGATGGGGAGGGAGTGAAGTGGCCTGTGCCTGCGCTGCAAACCTCCCCGAGGTCCTGGTATTCCGTGGTAATGGCAGAGAGCTCGAAGGCTTCTTCCGAGCCCCACAGGAAGACGTCCCGGGGCAGGCTGCGCTGACTTCAGGCAATGGCCATGGCAGAACGGGCTCCAGCCCATGATAGTACCAGCAGTCCAGTTGATAAGGGGATTGTGGCGCTGGAGCCAAGAAAACCCCAATACCCCCGATTGGGACCAGAATAGACCAGAATAGACATCCTCTCCCTCTTATGTTCCCGTAGTCGAGATCAGTAGGCAGCTCCCGTCCTTAACCACCTCCGATAATCCATGAAGATATGTGTCAAACAGGGATTCCGAGTTCCAGGCACTCCCGTCAGCCACCGAAACCTTTTTTTACCTCAGTCACAAACTCCTCCAGGCTGAAACACACGGCAGATTGTTGTTCCCACACTGCCATAGCCCAGGCGAGAACCCTCCTGGACGTTAGCACTATGAGATATGCTATCTTCGAGCGGTCCGAGGGGAAGGACGAGGGCTGCATCTCGAAGATGAGGGAGCACTGGGAGAGAAATGCCCGACAGGTTCCTGACCCTCCAACGAAGCATTTTGGAGGAGGTAAGCAGGGTTCTCAGGAAGCCGAGGTGGCGGGGCTTCTGACTTTGCAACTTGGCCAGATAGTGATGAACACGCACCCACCTGTTCCCGTTACAATACCATAACATCAATTTGTAGTTTGATTTGCAAACTCACATTTCTACCAAAAAATATTTTCCTCTATTACAAATAGTTTTTAGATGTATCATTAGACTGTGAGAATAACTGATAAACATTTTAGTTTAAATATTTTGCATTGTATAGACTACTCTTGCACAGCAGGTGGTGCTAGTAATGCCGATGATTAATAGTGATAACGCTGACTAGCATTTTTCCACTCATTAGATTTGTTACAGAACACTCTGAGGACTTTCAAAGTGATTTAGAAGTTATATAAGTTAAGGGCTAAAAGTTAAAACAACCACTCAATGTAGTATGACAACTGTGAAACTAATAACAGGAAGGAGGTCTCCCCACCCAGGGAGGGGAGAAACCCTTAGGCTTGTAGTAGATTAGGAAACATGTTGCAGAATACGATAAGCAATGACCATTTGGAGAAGACTTGTACATAGCATTTGTTTATTGAGTTAATGCCAAATAATAGAAGGGGATATTTAACGTGTGTGTGTGTGTTTCAAAGTAGATTAGAGGACAGCGGAGTCAATCACCACCTTCCGGAGACATCTGAAACCCCACCTCTTTAAGGAATACCTAGGATAGGATAAAGTAATCCTTCTCACCCCCCCCCCCTTAAAAGATTTAGATGCACTATTGTAAAGTGGCTGTTCCACTGAGGTCATAAGGTGAATGCACCAATTTGTAAGTCGCTCTGGATAAGAGCGTCTGCTAAATGACTTAAATGTAAATGTAAATGTAAATATTGACAATTATAGGATGGAACATGTCTGTGTGGATTTGCAGGAAACAATTTGGTCTATTACTCTGACATTATAGACTAGACTGTGCTCTGAGAAGAAAAGTAAGTCAGGCACTGGGAAACCACAGAGGTGTCCTGTTTTGAGCTCGACTTGTCAGTTGCAGACATGTAGATAGAGGAACCCGGTTAGACAGAAGGAGCTATCGAAGTTGAACATTGTGACAGAGTTAGATGAGAGGAGGGACATTTATAAAGTGTATGTCATAAACAAATGTGTAAGGTATAAAAGGCTATGTGCATTGTATGGTATTCAGAGCTCTCGTGAATAAAGAATCTGACTCTTGAAAGCCTGGTCTCCGTCTGCTTCATTTAAACCAGAACCTTACAAACTCTGGGTTGCAGACTGAGTAGATTAATTCAAGTTCAGTTTAAGAACATTGAGAACATAATTCTCTTAACACATAGTCAACTATCGACTGGACAGCCAGTTATCTAGACAGGCCTACATTTGAGCTGTTGAAGTGAGATAGGTACAATGGAGGACAGAAGTCTTCCTCGTGTTGTGGTCATTACACTGTCTGTGCTGATCTACATTTCTGCTTTGGCAATAAATGCCATGGCAGGAGCTGGAAAGGGTGAGTGAGTTTATCGTGTAACTTTGAACTCAGTGTGTAATAAAGTGCTATCATATGCTGCAACTATCTATGTGATGGCTTCTTCTAGTAAATGTTTGGGCAAGAAACCAAAGATGTTGGGCAATGATACCAATGTCATTATTCTGTTAATATGGTAATATTAAGTTATTACTTTGGAAGTAGAGGCACAAATGTAAAAGCAGAAGTCCCCCCAGCATGACATAAACTTGCTTCAGAAAACATAACTTACTGACACAGAAACTTCTACTGTAGTTTCGCATCTGTTTACAATGCACTTGTTTTGCTACACTTTCTCTCGTAGGACCATTTCATTGGAGTACAGGGAACATCTCCAGGAAGTATGAGACTGACATAACTCCGTCCGGATGGGCCTGCTCCATCTGGGGGCTTATCTACACCTGGCTGGCCCTCACGGTCATGTATATCATCTCCTTGATCTACAGAGGGTATGGACACGCAACTATTGGCCTGCCTATATCAGATAATCCAACCATGCAGCCATCCATCTGCCTACTATTCTATTCTATTGTACTGTCATCTATTCTATTACATATTTTAGGCCACCATCCTACTGTAGTGTCAACAGGTAGACAATGAAGTGCAGTAATTCATTTATTAGAAATGAACATTGTATTATTATGTAGGTATTGAAACAGTTTTGATGTTGGTAGCTACAGTAGAATGTGTGTTCTTCTGACACCAACGTTTTTCTTCTTCTATTCCTCAGGAGCTGGACCCTCTCTGTGCTACTGTGCGGTTTCTACCTGTCCTGGATAGTTAACATGGCCCTCAACATGACCTGGCTGCTCGCTATGGGATCAAGAGTGCATAACAGTCTTTTAACACCTTAAACCAATGAGATCCAATGTCTTTATCAGCCATGGGTGAATCATGTACTGTTCCTGTTTCCTGACTAGCCTGATTTAAATGGATGGGTGGATGCAAAATGGCAGCATCTCTCCACTTACTGTAACCGTACAACACCGCCCACACATGGGCCTCTGCCAGTCCGTATAGAACATTGAGACAAGTTGAACCACATAGGCCTAGCATTTCCCCCAACTCCTTTGCTTTACAATGTTGTTACTACATAAGGTACAAGATAATACCCATTGATATTCATCATATTGCTCTGGGTCTCTATCATGCTATGATAATTACCAGGCATGTAGATTGTCAGCTCAAAACACAGAGGTAACTTGTCGATCAAATAGAGTGGTCTTTTTTTTTTTTTTTTTTACTGTTCCTGACAGGCAGGTAACTGCTGCATTGATTGTAATGGCGACCATTGCTGTCACCAACTACTCCGTGGTCTTCTTCTCCTGCTATGGGCTGAGTGTTTACGGAGCCTGGCTCAGCCAGAACCACCCCAGGGACCTCTGGTGCATTCGGTTGCTGGTGAGTTTAATTTGAGGGTTAATCGAGTTAGTTGTCCGATAATCTCACGCCAGCATCATGATTGTAGCCTGGTCCCAGATCTGCCACATCTGCAACTCCAGTCAGCGTATTGTTTTTCATAGGATTCATGCACGCCATTTAATTGAATGGCAAAATGTATATTGGGAGGAGTTGGCTAAAGCACATTCAGATCTGGAGCCTGGCCATCCTAGTGCTTTTTACTTTACAGTAATTATATTGTGCTGTGGTTTCCCTAGTTATTTTAGGTAATCCACTTTCAGTTCCTCTATCCTTCATTTGTCCTCTTATGAGGAATCCCACAACTCTACAGTCATACTACAGGTATCATTTTCTTAACTCTTAGGTGCAAAATAGCATTGCGCTGTACAGCACGTGGACAACCATCACCACTTTGATCAACTTCACTCTGGTGTTGGACCTCTCTGAAGTGGCAAGGAGCACTGCAGCCACCGTGTCTCTCTGCATCCTACTGGTGGAGGTGATCGGATGGTAAGCTCAGTTTAACAAAGTCTGTCGTATGAGAATCATGCTCATCACTTTTTATATTACAGTTTTGGGCATATGATCCAATCTCACGTACTTTAGGCATATCTTTCATTTGTTCATTATCTAGATGTTACTAAATTGGACCTCTCAGCACATTTGTGCACACAGCCACACTCTCAATGTAATTGTAATGTGTTTTCATTGTAGATTTGGTATTGAGAACTTCCTGCTGGATCAGCATGTGAGGTACATCCTGACAATTTACCCTGTGGTGATCATTGCTCTGGTTGGAAACGTGACCAAGCACTACGGCCCTGCAGCACCAAGCGCTAACGCTATCTTCATGGGTGAGTAGTCGTCATCTCTCAGACTAGAGATCTATTACCAAGTGCAAAGTCAACGACACCTGGTATACTCAGTGTAAATGTACATGATGTCTGATAATTCACTCTGTGTCTTCTGTCACTTCAAGTTGTGCTCTTGGTGATTTCCTGTGTGCTCCTGGTGGTGCGAGTCTCCCTGGTGATCAGGAGAACCAGGAACCAGACCCTTCACCCGGAGGCTCTGACCTCACCCAGCAGCCTGTCCAAGAAGCAGAGGAAGATACTCATGTAGACAACTGGTGCACACTTACTTACTTACTGACTTTATTGTCCCCATGGGGAAATGTTGTTGTAGTGTCATATACACGTTTAAAGTGGCATTTAAATACAAAACAAAATTGACAATACAACTTTCATAACAGTTACATACCAATAAAACATTAAAAAATAAATAATAATAATAATAATAATAAAAAAACTAGCCTGTTGGCCTTACTGAGTCGATAGGAACATTAGCCCGAGCTATTTAGGAGGGATATCACACCTGGCACAAATGATTGTCTGGTTCTGTTTTTCCTGCAGAGGGGTGCCCTATACCTGCGCCCAGAGGGGAGTATTTCAAAGTCCAGGAACAGGGGGTGGCTTGGGTCTAAAATGATTTTGTGAGCCTTGCGGAGGGTCCTGACCTTAAAGATCTCATCCATGCCTGTCTGTTTGACTCCAAGTACCTTGCTTGCTATGGTGATACTCCTTCTCAGCATATTTCTCTGGCTGACAGTGGCATTGCCAAACCAACAAACAATACAAAAAGTTCAAATACTCTCAATGAAAGATTGGTAAAACAGAGTCAGTATAGTGCAGTCTACATGCCACTGTGATCTGTCTTATCACCGAAATGTCAAAGCCCAATTGCCTATAACATACACAGCACATATCTGCCTATTTTACACCATACACATTCATTATTCAGTTTGGACAAGAAGCAGTGGAATGTATTCATGTAAAAGACTGGTAGCCTGTTTCACACACCGCAATATGATGTCTACCAAAGTGTCAAAGCCTATACTGCCTTTAAAACGTTTTCCCCTTTACACTTTACATTCAGTATTCAAATATCTGTATTTATCCAATCACAACAATTCGCTCAGCTGATATAATACATATAACCCATCTCTGTATGCTAATCAATGCACTGAATCATCCAGTGTAAATAACACTATATATTTTAACATGATTCATTCTTACTATTTTGCATAGATTTTATCAATAAAAACACATATTTTGCCTATAGTTGTCACTCCCTGACCTTAGAGATCCTTTATTCTCTATTTTGGTTAGGTCAGGGTGTGACTAGGGTGGGTAGTCTAGTTTTTTTATTTCTATGTTGGCCTGGTATGGTTCCCAATCAGAGGCTGTCGTTGTCTATCGTTGTCTCTGATTGGGGATCATACTTTGGCAACCTTTTCCCACTGTTTTTTTTGTAGGATCTTGTTTTTTGTGTAGCTGCCTGTGAGCAGCCCAGAACGTCACATTTCATTTTCTTCTATATTGTTTGTGGTGAGATTCATATTTATTAAACATGTGGAACTCTAAGTACGCTGCACCTTGGTCCATTCATTCAGACGATCGTGATAGAAGATCCCACCACCCACAGACCAAGCAGCGTGCCCAGGAGGAGCAGGGAGTCAATAGAACAGTGCGAGGAGGGATACCGGAGAATGGAGTTGGCGAGGAGTATGCCGGCAACGCAGGCGTTTGGAAGAGCGTTTCACCAGTCCGGTGCAAACTGCCGGTCCCACGCATTAGGCCTCCAGTGCGCCTCCCCAGTCCGGTCCATCCTGTGTCTCCTCCTCGTACTCGCCCTGAAGTATGCCTCCACAGCCCAGTACGTCCTGTGCTACCCCCTCGCACTCGCCCTGAAGTGCGTGTCACCGGTCCGGTGCCACCTGTACCGACCCAACGCATCAGGCCTCTAGTGTGCCTCCCCAGTCCAGTACGTCCTGTGCCTGCTCCTCGCACTCACCCTGGAGAGCGTGTCACCAGTCCGGTGCAACCTGTACCGGCCCCACGCACCAGGCTTCCAGTGTGCCTCCCCAGTCCAGTACGTCCTGTGCCTGCTCCTCGCACTCGCCCTGAAGAGCATGTCGCCAGTCCGGTACCACCAGTGTCGGCCCCACACACCAGGCTTCCTGCGATGACCACCAGTCCAGAGCTTCCAGCGAGGGTTCGCAGTCCAGAGCCTCCGATGACGGTTCCCAATCCAGAGCCTCCGGTGACGGTTCTCAGTCCTGAGCCTCTGGCAAAGGTCCGCAGCCCGGAGCCTCCAGTGATGATCCATGGCCCGGAGCCTCCAGTGATGATCCAGGGCCCAGAGCCTCCAGTGACGATCCAAGTTCCGGTTCCTCCGGGGACAATCTACGGTCCGGAGTCCCCGACGACGATCCGCGGTCCGGAGCTTTCGGCGACGATATACCGTCCGGAGTCCCTGGCGACGATCTACAGTCCGGAGTCCTCGGTGACGATCCACGGTCTGGTTTCTCCTCCGACGATCCACGGGCCGGAGCTACCGACGACGATCCCCGCACCAGAGTCATCACCTAAGCTGGCTGATCCGCGAGCGGAGCCTGAGTTTACATCCCGCACCGGAGCCGCCACCGAGGCTAGATGTCCACCCGGGATCTTGTTTTTTGTGTAGCTGCCTGTGAGCAGCCCGGAACGTCACGTTTAGTTTTCTTCTATTGTTTTTGATGAGTTTCATATTTATTAATCATGTGGAACTCTGAGTACGCTGCGCCTTGGTCCATTCATTCAGACGATTGTGACAATAGTCTACTGTGCTGTATTTATAATGACATGTTCACTTATGAAAATCTATTAGTCTAGACACTGATGATGTTATTTTATTTATTCAACCTGGTAAGTTGACTGAGAACACATTCTAATTTACAGCAATGACCTTGGGAATAGTTACCAGAGAGAAGAATGAACCAATTGAAAGCTGGGGATGATTAAGTGTCCATGGGGGTATGAGGGTGTCACGTGTGATCCCTCTCCGGCCACTAGGTCACCAGGCTGCTCATTATGGCGCACACCTGTCACCATCATAATGCACTCCTGTGTGTCATCAAACTCACCTGGACTCCATCACTTCCCTGATTACCTTGCCTATATATGTCACTCCCTTTGGTTCCTTCCCCAAGCGTTATTGTTTCTGTTTCTGAGTCATGTCTGTGCATTGTTCGTGTGTTCTTGGTTTGTATTATGTTACGTTTATTTATTAAAACACTCACTCCTTGAACTTGCTTCCCAACTCTCAGCGCACATCGTTACAGAATGATGCCTCACCTAAGGGAAGCATCAGGGAGTGTTTTTATTTATGTATTATATTATTTATTTATTTTGTATATTAATATGTGTGTGTATTTATTTATTTTATTTTATTTATTTATTTTTGGGTGGGAATGACGTCAGGTCCGGGAGCCCCTTACAGCCTCTCATGCCTCAGACAGATCGACAGGCTCCCCTGCCTCAGCCGGTCAGGATCCCACGCATCAGCAGGGGTGACCGGTTCGCTCCTGATCCTCAGGATCGTCCCTTTGGTTGGCGTCCTGCGGCTGGAGCCAACCGCGTCGGGGAGGTGGTACTGTCACGTGTGCTCCTCTCTGGCCTCTAGGTCACCAGGCTGCTGGTTATGGCGCACACCTGTCACCAACGTTACGCAGACCTTGGTTCATTCCTCTCCCTGGTAAAACTCACCTGGACTCCATCACTTCCCTGATTACCTTCCCTATACAGCTGAAGTCGGAAGTTTTCATACACCTTAGCCAAATACATTTAAACTCAGTTTTTCACAATTCCTGACATTTAATCTTATTATAAATTCCCTGTCTGAGGTCAGTTAGGATCACCACTTTATTTTAAGAATGTGAAACGTCTGAATAATAGTAGAGTGATTTATTTCAGCTTTTATTTCTTTCATCACATTCTCAGTGGGTCAGAAGTTGACATACATTCAATTAGTATTTGGTAGCATTGCCTTTAAATTGTTTAACTTGGGTCAAACGTTTCGGTTAGCCTTGCACAAGTTTCCCACAATAAGTTGGGTGAATTTTGGCCCATTCCTCCTGACAGAGCTGGTGTACCTCAGTCAGGTTTGTAGGCCTCCTTGCTCACACACGCTTTTTCAGTTCTGCCCACACATTTTCTATGGGATTGAGGTCAGGCATTTGTGATGGCCAGTCCAATACCTTGACTTTGTTGTCCTTAAGCCATTTTGCTACAACTTTTGAAGTATGGTTGGGGTCATTTCCCATTTGGAAGACCCATTTGCGACCAAGCTTTAACTTCCTGACTGATATCTTGAGATGTTGCTTCAATATATTCACAATTTTCTTACCTCATGATGCCATCTATTTTGTGAATTGCACCAGTCCCTCCTGCAGCCAAGCACCCCCACAACATGATGCTGCCACCCCCGTGCTTCACGGTTAGGATGGTGTTCTTCGGCTTGCAAGCCTCCCCCTTTTACCTCCCCCTTTTATGGCCAAACAGTTCTATTTCTGTTTCATCAGACCAGAGGACATTTCTACAAAAAGTACAATCTTTGTCCCCGTGTGCAGTTGCAAACCATAGTCTGGCTTTTTAATGGCTGTTTTGGAGCAGTGGCTTCTTCCTTGCTGAGCGGCCTTTCAGGTTATGTCGATGTTTTACTGTGGATATAAATACTTTTGTACCTGTTTCCTCCAGCATCTTCACAAGGTCCTTTGCTGTTCTGGGATTGATTTGCAGTTTTCGCACAAAAGTATGTTCATCTTTAGGGGACAGAACACATCTTCTTCCTGAGCGGTATGACGGCTGCGTGGTCCCATGGTGTTTATACTTGCGTACTATTGTTTGTACAGATGAGCGTGGTACCTCCAGGCGTTTTGAAATTGCTCCCAAGGATGAACCAGACTTATGGAGGTTACAATTTTTTTTCTGAGGTCTTGGCTGATTTCTTTGGATTTTTCCCATGATGTCAAGCAAAGAGGCACAGAGTTTAAAGGTAGGCCTTGAAAGACATCCACAGGTACACCTCCAATTGATTTGTGTATGTAAACTTCTGACCCACTGGAATTGTGATATAGTGAATTATAAGTGAAATAATCTGTCTGTAAACAATTGTTGGCAAAATAACTTGTGTCATGCACAAAGTAGATGTCCTAACCGACTTGCCAAAACTATAGTTTGTTTACAAGAAATTTGTGGAGTGGTTGAAAACTAGTTTTACTGACTCCAACCTAAGTGTATGTAAACTTCCGACTTCAATTATATACGTCACTCCCTTTGGTTCCTTCCCCAGGCGTTATTGTTTCTGTGTCATGTCTGTGCATTCGTATTTTCTTGTTTTGTATTATGTTACGTTTATTTATTAAAACACTCACTGAACTTTCTTCCCAACTCTCAGCGCACATCGTTACAGAGGGCCAAATGTAGAATTTAGCCAGGATACCGGGGTTAACACCCCTACTCTTACAATAAGTGCCATGGGATCTTTAGTGACCACAGAGAGTCAGGACACCTGTTTAACACGCCATCTGAAAGACATGCCCTAAACAGGGCAATGTCCCCAGTCACTGCCCTGGGTGTTTGGGATTTTTTATTTTGTTTTGACCAGAGGAAAGAGAGCCTCCTACTGGCCCTCCAACACCACTTCCATCAGCTTCAGGTCTCCCATCCAGAGACTGACCTGGACCAACCCTGCATATAACTTCAGGGACAAGTCAGAAGTGGAATGCAGGGTGGCATGCTGCTGGGATGGGTATGAGTGGAAATGTGGAATGCTTGTATAGACTTCTCCTGCACTGACGGTGGCGCTAATGCCTATGATTGACAGTGAACATGCAGACAAGCATGTCCTGAAGAAGATTATATTTGCACTCATTACATTGTTACCAAGCAAACAACACCATACTGTGGGGCCTTTTATCAACTATCGACTGGATTAGCCAGTTATCTGGATACATTGTAGCAGATGTAGTTAGATATAATGCACGTGAGAAGCCTTCCTCGTATTGTGGTCATTGTACTGTGTGCTGATCTACAGGTAACTGACAAAATAAGGGAAACACCAACATAAAGTGTCTTAATAGGGCGTTGGGCCACCACGAGCTGCCAGAACAGCTTCAATGCACCTTAACATAGATTCTACAAGTGTCTGGAACCTTATTGGAGAGATGTGACACCATTCTTCCATGAGAAATTCCATGTTTATGGTGGTGGAAAATATTTGTATTTATCCAATCCTAACACTCAGCTCAGCTGATATACATAACACTATCAGTGTTTATAGTACATATAATATATTATTTACATTTATGCACTGAGTGATCGTAAGATCATAATCATACAATTCCAGTGTAAATAATACAAATTTACAAAAAACAAAAAACACTATAATTTACGTGATTGCAATGATTTTTAAAATAAAAAAACATATTTTGCATATAGCCTCATGTTAATTCAGTTGCTGAAAATATATTAGTCTACCCACCGAGTACTGATTAGTTTTAGTAGAAACGTGGAATGCTACAATAACATGGGATGTTAGTGTTTTATTGTATGGCTTACGTGGGGCAAAAACATTTTGTCCTATGATTACATACATCTTTATCAGATGATGACACAGTCTGTCAGGCAAAGTCAGCTCTAAGTCAAAATGGAAATGATCTTGTAGTATGAAAAGAGCTGCAGAAAATAGTACATATTTACTACGTGATTAGATGTTGCGTAACACATGTCCCGTTCATGTAAAAGCAGCGCAGCTTTGTTCACGATTTTATCGTGTATCACTTCTTAGTTAGTGTTTTCCATTGCCAAATTTGGTGATTAAGACGAATTGTGCTATGTAGTAACCATATATAATGTTGCCAAACGGATAGAACTCGCACTGCATCTGTCTACAAGAAATTATAATAAAGCAATCTTATATTCGTAAATGTACGGTAGTCGGGGTAAAGGTTCATGCAACATTGATACGTCCCCCTCAGATGCGAAGCCTCTTCTTCAAACTAGGTACAATTAAGCCTGTAAACTCTTATCTTTACAAGTGACACTCAAGCGACTCTTCACGATGGTTTGAGTATTTGAAGTTGGATGTAACAGATGCATAACGTTAGCTTTTTTGACAGTTTGTAAGCTAACCATAATGCTTCAACACTACTTGGTGTACTGTGTGCGCATCCTGCAGAGCCAGCATTTTTTCGTCCCAGAACGACACATTGTTTACAAACGAAGCAAGTTGCCTGTTTGGTCCTTATATAGGGACAGACAGACTGCACACGGTAGACCGAGCATTTAAAATAGTTCTGTTGGCCTTTTTAACCGACTAAATTCTCGACCTAATCGAGAATGAGTTATGAGTTAAAGGGCAAGTCCACCACTTGTCAACCTCGTTTTCATTATCCCCACCACAATACCAGGGTCAGTATACGTGACAAAGGCGCATCTAACTTTTTGAGAAACAAATGTAAAGTTAAAAAGTTATACCTGATGACATGGTAGTTCATCTTTTTTTAAACGGTGATTTTTATACACTGAGATTCACAGTGACATAGGGAGCAAGAAAATACCCTTTGAAAATCAGTGTTTTACTTCTAATCCTACCCTGCAATGTCACAGAAAATATGTATTTTATGGCCTTATTTTTTTAACCACAGATCATAGAAACGTGCTGGTTTCACATATGTAAACACTGGTTTGGTGCTGGATGTTATGAATATGAATTACTCTTAAATATGGACACATGCGCTGTGCAACATCAAGTAGGGGTATGTTGACAGTGTGTGTTGTATGCGAGAGGTCGTTGGATACTTGCAGTGAACTAAAAGGACTTCAAACTTAATTCTTCAGAATTTAGTTGATATGGACCAAATTTAAACTGGATGTGGAAATACAGTACCAGTCAAAAGTTTGGACACACCTACGTATTCAAGGGTTTTTCTTCGATTTTACTCTATTCTACATTGTAGAATAATAGTGAAAACATCAAAACTATGAAATAATACATATGGAATCATGTAGTAACCAAAAAAACTGTTAAACAAATCAAAACATATTTTATATTCATCAAAGTAGCCACCCTTTGCCTTGAGAGCTTTGCACACTCTTGGCATTCTCTCAACCAGCTTCACCTGGAATTCCTACACTCTTGAAGGAGTTCCCACATATGCTGAGCACTTGTTGTCTGATTTTCTTTCACTCTGCAATCCAACTCATCCCAAACTATCTCAATTGGGTTGAGGTCGGGTGATTGTGGAGGCCAGGTCATCTGATACAGCACTCCATCACTCTCCTTCTTGGTCAAATCGCTCTTACACAGACTGGAGGTGTGAATCGCTGCAGAATGCTGTGATAGCCATGTTGGTTAAGTGTGCCAGCCGTCTTGTCTCACGGTGGGAACTACATATGCGGAGATCCTCCGTTCACCTGCTCTGTGCCTCACAAAAACACGGCGGTTGGAACCAAAAATCTCAAATTTGGACTCATCAGACCAAAGGACAGATTTCCGTCTAATGTCCATTGCTCATGTTTTTTGGCCCAAGCAAATCTCTTCTTATTATTGGCATCCTTTAGTAGTCGTTTCTTTGCAGCAATTCAACCATGAAGGCCTGATTCACGCAGTATCCTCTGAAAAGTTCATGTTGAGATGTGTTTGTTACTTGGAACTCTGTGAAGCATTTATTTGGGCTGCAATTTCTGAGGCTGGTAACTAATGAACTTAACCTCTGCAGCAGAGGTAACTCTGGGTCTTTTCCTGTGGCGGTCCTCATGAGTGACAGTTTCATCATAGCACTTGGTTTTTGCAACTGCACTTGAAGAAACTTTGAAAGTTCTTGAAATTTTCCAGGTTGACTGACCTTCATGTCTTAAAGTAATGATGGACTGTAATTTATCTTTGCTTATTTGAGCTGTTCTTGCCATATAACAGACTTGGTCTTTTACCAAATAGAGCTATCTTCTGTATACCAACCCTACCTTGTCACAACACAACGGATTGGCTCAAACACATTTAGAAGGAAAGAAATTCCACAAATAAACTTTTAACAAGACACAGCTGCTAATTGAAATGCATTACAGGTGACTACCTCATGAGGCTGGTTGAGAGAATGCCAAGAGCTGTCATCAAGGCAAAGGGTGGCTACTTTGAAGAATCTCAAATATAAAATATATTTTGATTTGTTGAACACTTTTTTGGTTACTACATGATTCCATATGTGTTATTTCATAGGTTTGATGTATTTGCTATTATTCTACAATGTAGAAAATAGTAAAACAATTTAAGAAACCCTTGAATGAGTAGATATGTCCAAACTTTTGACTGGTACTGTATGTTTTGATTTAGTTTGCACATGTTTTCCACTTTTGGATAAGGCTGACAGCTCCACTTCTAAGCACTTCACCTTTTGTAGTGATTTTTTCAAATGACAAATGCATTGATCTTTAAGAACTTGATCCACTAGTCCAATTTCAACCACACCATGTGAGCTGTCACAATGTGTCAACAATATTGTGTTACATTTTAGCAGCAGCCTATTACAGTTTGTAACTATTTTTAGACAGCTGGAATAGAATTTATGTTAGTTGCTTCAATTTTCCACTGGTTGTGATGTAGTAATGCATATTCTGGGGAATAGACTGGCCTCAGACTGTACAACAGAAATTGAAAATGTTGAATGTTCAGAAATATATGTAGCTTATGTGGAGAGAGAAAGATGTGAGTCAAATGTCAATATGAATGTATTTGGAAACATGGGCTGATGGCTGGTGACACATGACTCTCTTTTTTTACCCACAAGGGGGTCTCGAGAACTAAAATTCCAAAGCATCATCCCCTGTACAGTAAAGGGCGTCCTATATAGGGAAAGTCAAAATGTCCCTCCAGGCGAAACAAGTCAGAGTCCTGGTCCTCAGAGATATGGAACAGCTGGGAAGGACACTCTTCCGCCTGGACCAAGGTACCTGAACATTTTTCCCATTTATGCATGACTTAGGCTACCATGATATTGACTTATTGAGAATGAGAATAACGTGATATTTTAAGTGGTATTTAAATATGATACTGGTAGAAATATTTGCCAGTGTTCTATTTCTGTAGCTAGCCCATGTGGTTTGGGGAGTGTGGGTGCAGGTGGATATATACACATGTCCTAGTCTTGTTTGCGTTGCAGTTTTTTTTCTACGTTTTGTTGTTTTTGTGATGTGGGAGTTGTCTTTTAGTTTATTATAGTCCAAATTATGGCATGGATTCAGACACGTTTTAATCCTGTGTGATATCTGGTAACGTGAGACTATTATGAGATATATCCAACATAGTTTGCTTCTTTAAGACAAGATTCTGGTTTAGAGGATTTGAATAACCGCTTTCATTGTCGATGCTTTTCACAAACCACAGCTACAGATGCACAGCGAAAACCGGATTGAACAAGTAGAGATCCAGTATCACTCAGAATCTTCCAGTTGAGCAACTGTGCAGGCTCAACCACACTTGATAAGGCAGCTGCTGCTGAGCTTATTAGCAGTACCTATTTTCAGAGATCAGAAAGAATTTGTTTAGTTACATGCACACTATAATATGATTATTGTGAATAGTCAGATTAACATACAGTGAATTTCCGAAAGTATTCAGACCCCTTGACTTTTTCTACATTTTTGTTACATTACAACCTTGTTCTAAAATGGATTACATTGTTTCTTTCCCTCATCAATCTACACACAATACACCCTAATGACAAAGCAAAAAAAAACTTTTAGAAGTTTTTGCAAATGTATTAAAAACTGAAATATCACATTTACATAAGTATTCAGACCCTTTACTCAGTACTTTGTTGAAGCATATTTGGCAGAGATTACAGCCTCGAGTCTTCTTGGGTGTGACCCTACAAACTTGGCACACCTGTATTTGGGGAGTTTCCCCAGTCCTCTCTGCAGATACTCTCAAGCTCTGTCAGGTTGGATGGGGAGCGTCGCTGCACAGCTATTTTCTGGTCGTTCCAGAGATGTTCGATTGGGTTCAAGTCCGGGCTCTGGCTGGGCCGCTCAAGGACATTCAGAGACTTGTTCCGAAGCCACTCCTGCATTGTCTTGTCTGTGTGCTTAGGGTTGTTGTCCTGTTGGAAGGTGAACCTTTGCCCCAGTCTGATGTCCTGAGCGCTCTGGAGCAGGTTTTCATCAAGGATCTCTCTGTTCTTTGCTCCGTAAAGGCCAAATTGGTAGAGTGCTGCAGAGATGGTTGGCCTTCTGGAAAGTTCCCCTATCTCCACAGAGGAACTCTGGAGCTCTGTCAGAGTGACAATTGGGTTCTTTGTCACCTCCCTGACCAAGGCCAGCTCTAGGATGAGTCTTGGTGGTTCCAAACTTCTTCAATTTGAGAAGGATGGAGGCCACTGTGTTCTTGGGGACCTTTAATGCTGCAGAATTGTTTTTGTACCCTTCCCCAGATATGTGCCTCGACACAATCCTCTCTTGGAGCTCTACGGACAATTCCTTCGACCTCATGGTTTGGTTTTTGCTCTGACATGCACTGTCAACTGTGGGACCTTATATAGACAGGTGTGTGCCTTTTCTAAATCATGTCCAATCAATTGAATTTAGCACAGGTGGACTCCAATCAAGTTGTAGAAACATCTCAAGGATGATCAATGGAAACAGGATGCACCTGAGCTCTCCTATCAAAGAGTCTGAATACTTTTGTAAATAAGGTATTTCTGTTTTTGTATTTTTAATAGATTTGCAAAAAAATGTAAAGCTGTTTTCGCTTTGTCATTATGGGTATTGTGTGTAGATTGATGAGGATTTTTTTTTAAATGTAATCCATTTTAGAATAAGGCAGTAACGTAACAAAATGTGGAAAAAGTGAAGGGGTCTGAATACTTTCCAAATGCTCTATAATAGTTTGATTTAAATGTTTACATGCTTTGCAGAAAGAACTATTTTCGTAATAATCCTTTTTTCATGGACACATCTGAAATCAGGCTACCTGTTTTATTTATTTCAACTTTTGGGGGAGGTAGATCAGCTTTAATATTGCATATAGATTGTGGCTTCCATCAATGTAATTGTCTGCATAATTTCCAATCTCCCATATTTTTTTCTGTAAATTATACAGTACCAGTCAAAAGTTTAGACACACCTACTCATTCAAAGTTTTTCTTTATTCTTACTATTTTCTACATTGTAAAATAATAGTGAAGACATCAAAACTATTAAATAACATATGGAATCATGTACTAAACAAAAAAGTGTTGAACACGTTTTTATATTTGAGATTCTTCAAAGTAGCCACCCTTTGCCTTGATGACAGCTTTGCACACTCTTGGCATTCTCTCAACCAGCTTCACCTGGAATGTTTTTCCAACAGTCTTATTTAGTTTTTTCCCCTTTACTCTGTGGTCCTTCCCATCCCAAACCATCTCAATTGGGTTACGGTCGGGTGATTGTGGAGGCCAGGTTATCTGATGCAGCACTCCATCACTCTCCTTCTTGGTCAAATAGCCCTTGCACAGACTGGAGGTGTGTTGGGTCATTGTCCCGTTGAAAAATAAAAGAGAGTCCCACGAAGGGCAAACCAGATGGGATGGTGTATCGCTACAGAATGCTGTGGTAGCCATGCTGGGTAAGTGTGCCTTGAATTCTAAATAAATCACTGACAGTGTCACCAGCAAAGCACCCCCACTCATTACACCTCCTCCTCCATGCTTCACGGTGGGAACACCACACACGCGCCTGCACTTGAAGAAACTTTCAAAGTTCTTGAAATGTTGTGGATTGACTGACCTTCATGTCTTAAATGAATGATGGACTGTGGTTTCTCTTTGCTTATTTGAGCTGTTCTTGCCATAATATGGACTTGGTCTTTTACCAAATAGGGCTATCTTCTGTATTCTACCCCTACCTTGTCCCAACACATCTGATTGGCTCAAACGCATAAAGAAGGAAAGAAATTTCACAAATTAACTTTAACAAGGCAGAGCTGTTAATTGAAATGCATGCCAGGTGACTACCTCATGAAGCTGGTTGAGAGAATGCCAAGAGTGTGCAAAGCTGTCATCAAGGCAAAGGGTGGCTACTTTGAAGAATCTCAAAAATAAAATATATTTTGATTTGTTGAACACATTTTTGTTACTGCATGATTCCATATGGGTTATTTCATAGTTTTGATGTCTTCACTATTATTCTACAATGTAGAATAGAGTAAAAATTATTTTAAAAACCTTGAATGAGTAGGTGTGTCCAAACTTTTGACTGGTATTGTATATCATTTTCTATTGGTTGCAAGAATTTGATATAATAATTTAAATTGATAAACTCTAAGTTTTGAATCCAGAGCTGTTGTGTGTATCAGTTCATAAGCAATGTGCCATGGAATCGAAAATCTCTTCCCCAACTGCAATCTAAGCTCAGCAATAAAAGAATCATCCATTTTTCAGGACCCTGTCTTTCAAAGATAATTATTAAAAATCCAAATAACTTCACAGATCTTCATTGTATAGGGTTTCAACACTGTTTCCCATGCTTGTTCAATGAACCATAAACAGTGAATGAACATGCACCTGTGGAATGGTCGTTAAGACACTAACAGCTTACAGACGGTAGGCAATTAAGGTCACAGTTATGAAAACTTAGGACACTAAATAGGCCTTTCTACTGACTCTGAAAAACACAAAAAGAATGATTCTCAAGGTCCCTGCTCATCTGTGTGACCGTGCCTTAGGCATGCTGCAAGGAGGCATGAGGACTACAGATGTGGCCAGGGGAATAAATTGTAGTGTCCGTACTGAGAGACGCCTAAGACAGCGCTACAGGGAGACAGGACAGACAGCTGATTGTCCTTGCAGTGGCAGACCACGTGTAACAACACCTGCTGGATCGGTACATCCGAACATCACACCTGCGGGACAGGTATAGGATGGCAACAACAACTGCCTGAGTTACACCAGGAACGTACAATTTCTCCATCAGTGCTCAGACTGTCCGCAATAGGCTGAGAGAGGCTGGACTGAGGGCTTGTAGGCCTGTTGTAAGGTAGGTTCTCACCAGACATCACAGACAACAACGTCGCCTATGGGCACATACCCACCTTCGCTGGAACAGACAGAACTGGCAAAAAGTGCTCTTCCCTGACGAGTTTCGGTTTTGTCTCACCAGGGATGATGGTCGGATTCACGTTTATCGTCGAAGGAATGAGCGTTACACCGAGGCCTGTACTCTGGAGCGGGATCGATTTGAAGGTGGAGGGTCCGTCATGGTCTGGGGCGGTGTGTGACAGCATCATCAGACTGAGCTTGTTGTCATTGCAGTTAATCTCAACGCTGTGCGTTACAGGGAAGACATCCTCCTACCTCATGTGGTACCCTTCCTGCAGGTTCATCCTGACATGACCTTCCAGCATGACAATGCCACCAGCCATACTGCTCTTTTTGTGTGTGATTTCCTGCAAGACAGGAATGTCAGTGTTTTTCCATGGCCAGCGAAGAGCCCGGATCTCAATCCCATTGAGCACGTCTGGGACTTGTTGGATCAGAGGGTGAGGACAAGGGCCATTCCCCCCAGAAATGTCCGTGAACTTGCAGGTGCCTTGGTGGAAGAGTGGGGTAACATCTCACAGCAAGAACTGTCAAATCTGGTGCAGTCCACGAGGAGGAGATGCACTGCAGTACTTAATGCAGCTGGTGGCCACACCAGATACTGACTGTTACTTTTGACCCCCCTTTGTTCAGGGACACATTATTCCAGTTCTGTTAGTCACATGTCTGTGGAACTTGTTCAGTTGATGTCTCGGTTGTTGATCTTGTTATGTTCATACAAATATTTACACATGTTAAGTTTGCTGAAAAATAAATGCAGTTAACAGTGAGAGGACATTTTTTTGCTGAGTTTATATGGCACAGTTTTTTTGGTCCTTAAATGAAATGTATATACTTTTTTATTAATCACAATTTTCTTTAGCCAGTTTTGGTCTTTAATGCAGGTCGGACAGACAGGTTCCTTACTTTCTCCTCCTTCCACTTGCCTCTTCCATTTTTGTGGTATTGCTGCAATTAGTTGGTTGTAATTCTGAGTAAAGCATTTCCATATATTTTCATTAGCTGCATGTGTGATATCACTCCACCAGTCATGAAATAATTTACAAAGATTTTTATTTTTTGTTCCCAAAATAGTTTTTTTTCATCAATTCGTATATTTGAGTTTAATCATAATATTTGTTGTAATATGTGTTCTGTCTTTTCTGATGGATTAAACTGAAATTGCAACCAACTTTATATGGCTTATTTTAAAAAATAGCGATATTTTGGAGATTGTTTCCTTTTCAAATAACTGAAAGTGAGAGGTTGTAATCTGAATAAAGGGAAAAAGGCCAAGTATAACTTTTTGTATGACTGAAGCCTTAAAGTGAGATGTTTAATGCTTTAATATTTAATCATTTCTGCCCTCCAAAGTTGTGTTCATTATATAAATAGGCCCGTTTTATTTTATCTGGCTTGCCCTTCCAAATAAAATGACATATTTTGCTCATAGAATTTACAAAACAAGCCATTAGGTGTAAGCAAGCCCATAAGCATATAGGTAAACTGGGATATTGACTAAAGACTTAATGTAGTACGTAATATAGTAAGTAAACTTATCATCATTTGGTTGTAATCCGGAGAGGTTAGAAAAGTATCTAGATCCTCTATGAGGCTGTGGAGGGATTCAAATTGTGGATTTAAAAGAAAACAGGAATCATCCGTGTACAATGACACCTTTGTTTTTAAGCCACGGATTTCTAGGCCCTTGATATTGTTGTTGGATCTGATTTGAATGTAATCTGATTTAAGGTGTTGACATGGCCTAATAATTTGAAAGTTTGCTCAGAAAACCATGTGTTTTAATCAACGTATGTTTACTTCCGTTATGCCCGTACACCGATTTAAGATCAGCAGAGTAAGGTGTTTACATGACTAATGCCGTACTCGGCCTACTGCCATAATCAGTTTAATATAAAATGACTAGTGTGCATGTAAACGCACTAATTTGTTATCCCTACATCTAGCTGTTAACTAATAACTAATAGTCTACATGGTATTTATAAACGCTTTCTAACCCGTTCATAAAGAGTAGCAACATGGCAGGCTACCGTTGAATTCTCGCTAGCAGGCATCGTGTGACTACTAAAGACATTCTTCTATCCCCTTAACAGTGGCAACAGGGTTGGAGTGTCTGGGTTTCAAAACAGGCATGGTGGCAACTAGACTTTAAGGGGTGGTGTCCACAGATTAGGCTAAGTACAGGACTAAAAAGTAATGTCATTAGAGAGTCTCCATTGAAGATTCTTTTTTTTGTTCGGGACTAGGCTAAATATGTCTGGGGAAATTGGTCCCAAATTTGTTAGCTGGTTCATTAATAGCGATGTGCAAAATGTCCTGAATTAGTAAACAATTGTAAGTTGGAAGGGATTGTATCAGTTAGTGGTGCATTCGAAAGCATGGGGGAAGGGGCGACGTAACTCGATCCATGTGCCTTGCGCCATGCTTTTAGCTAGATCTGCCATTACAATCTGGGGATGTTACCTGAGTAATACCTGAGGACATATCTGTCGAGTTGTGTACTCTTATCATATGCTATGGAATGTATTGTATCCTCAGGCCTTGTTTGTACCATATGTTTCTTCTAAGGCTTTGAGCTCCAGTTCCGTCTGGGCCCTACTCTCCAGGGAAAACATGTGCGCGTGCAGACTAACTACCCCGCCCCAGGGGAACACTTTGACCGTCACACCTTCCGGGCCCTGGACTGGCACAACCCCACGGGAAGAGAGGACGACTCTGACAAGTTCTGCTCCCTAGACCTACAGATCGCTGGATCGTACCAATACAACTTTGGTCACGGGTGAGACGCTATTGTGATACAGACGACATGTAGCATTCATATTCCATTTCTCTATGAGACACGGCATCACTAGGCTACTCATTGGAGCTTCATGTTTTAACTAAATATTCAACCCCCCCCTCCCTAGCCACGAAGAGAAGTCAGGCGGTGGCTACGTGGTGGTGGACCCAGTGCTGCGTGCCGGAGCTGACAACCACCACGTCCATCTGGATTGTATCACCATCCAGACCTACCTGTCCAAATGCCTCGGGCACCTGGATGACTGGCCAGACAGACTGAGGGTGGCTAAGGAGTCTGGTGAGAGAGCAGGGGACAGGGGACCATCCTTATGCAAGCCTGCCTTTACCTGTTGTGTCCTTTTGAAGGATGTCTAGTCTGTGTAGGGCTTTAATTGTTCCAACCCCGGACTTTAATACCCGATTCAATTGATCAACTAGTCGTCAACTAAATTAGGTGGGTCAGGTGTGTAATGCCTGCACACACAGCGGTCTTCCAGGATCACGAGCGAAGAATCCTATTTTAGTGCATTGTCTCACTTGGAATTTTGAATCCCATGTAATCACAATGAACAGGGTTAGTCTAATTTCTTAGGTCACTTATGGACAACAGTGTAGTTCAAGGTCCCAAGCCAATGTTTACACTACATTTCACCTTGTCATTCTGCAATATCCCATTCTTGAAAGAGGGCTAGGTTAATCATTAACATGCTGACGGGTTACAAAATGCCTACATCTAGTAAGTGACAGAAGTAACGTAAATGATGCCGTATGATTGACAGTGTTCCCTGTGTCGTTGGTATGAATCTAAACATGTATGTGAATAAAGAACATTCAGCTAATGTCTTTCGAATATGTCTCATAATATCTTATAACATGTTATTTCTTATAGTACTTATAGTACTTACATTGTTGATTTTAAGATATTTTGTTTGTTTCCCAGGCTACAACATGATCCACTTTACGCCTCTGCAGACGCTCGGTAAATCCAGGTCCTGCTACTCCCTAGCTGACCAACTAAGCCTGAACCCAGAGTTTTCGCCACCGGGAAAGAACTACACCTGGACAGATGTGGGAGAGTTGGTGCAGAAACTGAAGAAAGAGTGGAACATGATCTGTATCACTGATGTGGTCTACAATCACACAGGTGTGTGTTTGCGGGAGAGCATGGACGTGTGTGTGTGGTGGTGGGATGGGGCGTGAACGTGGGTGTGCGTCTCCCTCTCCTTGGTTGAACGACTAGCTGCCCAGTAAATTACAGCAGTCTGATACAATGAGGCCATATGTAAAGAGCAGTTAGTTCAGGGGAAAATAACCAGGGTTTGTCAGCGAGTCTCACAATTCACAGTTTAGTAGTCACCCCTAAGAGTCCTCTACATGTGGGGGGGGGGGGGTTGTTATCTGTATAGTGTCGTGTGTTGACTAAGTTGCCATAGCAGAACTCCTAATATCACAATATCACAATGCATACTGCATGCCTCTGACTGAATATAGACTAGGGAAAGGCCACTATTGAAAGGCCACAGTCGCAAAAAAAAATGTTCCTAGGATCTAGTGCAAGCTTTAAAGATGAGTGCCATGTTATAAATACCCTCCCTCGATAATTCTGCCATAACTTAGTTATGGGTGAACTTCAACCTAGCCACTGTGTGCAGCTCTGTAGTCAAGCTGTTGCATAGCAGTTCAGGCAGACACTATGTGGAGTCTTTGTGACTAGCATGCTCAACTGAAAAGGGAGAATGAAATCATTAACTCATGCTCCAATTGATTAGATGTGTTTTGAATAGAACCTGCGTCAAAGGGACTCGTTGCCATTGGTTCAGAATTGGTTTCTTTTGTCCTAGTAGTTGAGTTGTTTTTCTATTGTCTACTTGTTCCTGTTTAGTGCAGTTACCCTTTTTGGTTTGCAAGTTTATCTAACGAGGGTCATTTATTATAGTGCAGTGTAGTTAGCCTGCTTAAAAAAAAACGAGATAAGGCTTGGAGAGTATAAAGGCTTGAAAACAGAATTCTCTGGCCCAGGCCCAGTATTGTAAAAGGTTGGATGGTCAGAGAAACCTTATCTCCATGGCAGCTTAAAGGCCATGTGCTAGCTGACACCCAACCTGGGCTGACTACTGGTCTGCTCTGTGATCAGTGCAGCTCATGGTGAACCAATGGGTGTGCTCTGCTGTTACTTGATGTAACATTACGAAATAGTTACCTTAGTTAGATTTCCCCTTTTCTGTCACATGTGTTCATATCATAAGCAGGCACACAGTATGGTTAGAATGCTTTTCGTACTCACAACCCTGGCTCGAATCTTATTCAATGTTATTCACAGCTGTAATGGCTTCCAAAGGTGCTTCGAACAAGTATTAACTCTGGGGTGTGAAGACATTTTTAAAATGAATTTGGAAACATTTCTATACTTTTTTACACTTTGGAAATGTGGAGTAGGTTGTGTACATTTGTAGAAAAAAATGAAATGAATCCCCTTTTTTGAGGCTCCTGAGTGCCGCAGCGGTCTAAGACATTGTATCTCAGTGTAAGATGTGCCACTACAGTTCCTGGTTCGAATCCAGACTGTATCACATCTGGCCGTGATTGGGAGTCCCATAGGGTGGCGCACATTTGGCCCAGCGTCATCCGGGTTTGGCCGCGGTAGGCCGTCATTGTAAATAAGAATTAGTTATTAATTGACTTGCCTAGCTTAATAAAGGTTAAATAATTTTAAAAAATATATATTTAATTTTAAGGCAGCAAAATGTGAAGACTGCATTTTAGTCATATGCCCAACGATTATCCTACCACTGACAGAAGGTTAGTTTTTACATCATCAGGGAGTGTCTGCGTAGGGAGAGTCCATTAACCTTCATTGACCTCTATATTAACCTCTTTAATATTCCTTGGCAAAAGGCCTCAATGTCCTCCATAACATTTAGGATGTCTGTGTGGTAACTCTTGCATTGTCCCCTTCCCCTTCCATGTGCAGCCACCAACAGCCCATGGATCAAGGAGCACCCTGAGTGTGGTTACAACCTGGTCAACTCCCCCCACCTGAGGCCAGCCTGGGTCCTGGACCGGGCCATATGGCACATGACCTGCAACATGGCCGATGCCAAGTATGCTGCTAACGGCCTTCCCGCCCAGGTCCAGAATGAGGGGCACCTGAATGTGAGTGTCTGAAGGTCACTTTCACAGCTAGGGTTGCAACATTCCCAGAAACCTTCCTAAAAAAAATTCTCCTGAAAATCCTCAAACCGGGAACTTAAGGAAAGTTTATGGAGTTTTGTAACCCTCTGGGTCCAGAGTTTTTCCTGGTCATGCCATGATGTGATCAGGAAAAACTCAAGGCCTTACACATATCACCTTATTGGCTTTGTCTCAATGAAATTGTGAGCTCTGTTTGTGAAGAGCTGAACCTTCAACCGTTTATATGTATATTTTTCTCTCTCTCAGGCAATCCGCGATGTTCTGTGGGGGCAGGTTTTCCCCAAGATCAAGCTGTGGGAGTTCTTCCAGGTCAGAATCGAAAGCGCTGTGGAGGAGTTCAGGGACCTGCTCGCAGATGGTGAGAGCATTCAACTGAGTGCTGTATGTACTATTCTGTCTTTCTGTTCATGACATCTGCTGTTCATTATAATAACTGGGATGTGTTCGGAAAGAACCAAACAGAAGCAAAGAGGTCGAAACAGGGAGGGACTTGTCCAATAAGAAACTCTCGCTTTCGTTGCAAAAAGTTTTCCGCCGTGCACTGATGAATAGACCTCTGTGTTATAAACCCCTAACGCCAGAGGGTTGTGCGAAAGAGTAACCGTCTCCCCTTCTCATGAGCTCCACCTGTCCAAACAGTGACCGTGTATGGATTCGCACGAGAAGTAGATCCAAGTCACAGTCAAACAGGCACCTTACCTCCACCTCAATGAGAGTTTGTCCATGTCTGATGTGAAACAAAAGGAGTCAATAAAAAAGAAAAAGCACACAAATGTTGCTGTTGAATTTATCGTTATCCAATTTTTATTTTAAGATGAATTTTGGCAGCTACAGTACATGCAACCTAATCCACCACCCTTGTCAATCAGAGAAATGATGTGTGTTGGTATTGATTCATTAATTGAATGGGTTGTGGTATTATGTGATTGTAATCAGGAGAGAAACCAGACCAGAAGAAGACTGGGGGTAAACAGGGACTGAAGATCATTCAGGACCACAAGTTCAGACGCTTCGGAAACGAAGTGGACATGGACTCTGCCCTGCAGACCTTTGTGCCTCACAGGTAAGTACATTGACATTCCAATTTCCTCAATGCTTTAGTTTGCAATTGACCCCAAACCTGGTGCGTGTTTGGTACTTTATAAATGTGTGTGTTGTCTAGTTCAGCAGTGTCAAACCTATTTTACCACCTTGCCCCATGGGACCTCGTCTCCCACGAGGTAAGGAGGGCCGCACAATGTTTTTAAAATATTTCCTTGCCGGCAAAATGTGCAGAAAACACTCCTCTACCTACAGTTTTGGGAATTTTCAATGCTCCCTGACTGTCTAGCTTTGTTAGGGTGATTGTTAACAAGCTGGACAGAGTGAAGAGACTGTATAAATGTAGGTCCGTTATCATGTCTACTCAGTTTCCATTTGGTTTTAGTCATTTCAATTGAAAGAAAAAAAACAACAAAAAGGGTTTTAACTCAAACCACCGTGTTGATTAGGCTCGCGGGCCTTATGTTTGACACTTCAGACTGTAGTTACTTGGATTGACAAAGCTGATGATCCTAACTTTACATCAGTTGATTGAGTGGATTCTGAATCAACCCCCAAATCTAAAACCAAGTCTCATTCTGCACCTGTCAATCCTTTTCCATGTCCAGCCACAGTACACAAGCCATTCTGGAGGCCTGTAACAGGCTGTGGGGGAGACTTGAGGAGATCAATAAAGAGCAGTACCAACAGATGATTCACCACCAGGAGAAGGTAGGTACCACCCCCCACCCCCCCATCAGTAGCTTTGGTATGCTCCATATGCATGTTTGGATAATGTAGTCCATCCATTTGACAATTCTCTGTTCTGCTTATTTTCTTCTACCCAGGCCTCTAACTGCATTGTGGGAAATGTAGTTTATGAGCGCCTTGCTGACCATGGACCCAAACTGGGCCCCGTCACCAGGAAAGACCCTATTGTTCCCAGGTAGGCCAGTGGTCGGGTCGGGGGAACTGCAGTGGGGTTGTGATTTTTTTTTTAATGTATATGGAAAATATGGGGTCCTCGCTGAAAAAGTTTGAATACCACTGAGGTAGGCTGTGTGCTGACTGTATGTAGATGTTAAAATGCTTCATGACCTAGTTTATTTCACTCACATTAATATAAAAAACTGCTTTAGAAACAAGGTCGACAGGATTTTGACTGTGATGTTAGACGCAGATTAACTTTATTGAAATCTCTGCAGTGAATAAAAAAAGTTCCATCCTTGACATAAGAGATTGTATCATGCTAAACTTCTTTCTACAGGAGTTCCCCCCTCAGGGCCAAAGCAGTAATGCACATGCAAATCACGTTTCATTATGGTTCCAAGTCAATAAATGTGTGTGCTTTGACAGATACTTCACCTTTCCGTTCGAGGAGACGAGCCTGGAGGATGACCTGAAGATGACGGACCAGCCAGACAAGGCCTGTCACTTCCTGGCTCACAACGGCTGGGTGATGGGAGACGACCCTCTTAGAAACTTTGCCGAGCCTGGTTTGCACATTTTATTTGACGTTCATTCACTTCTCCCAAATTGTGCGCGGCTGGCACATAGGGCAGCAACAAAAGTCTTCTCAACTGTGCCCCAGCTCTGCTGATGTTGGTGCTTAGTAAAAATGTTCTAAACATTATAATCATTTGAAAAGATGCTCTTATCCAGATCAATCTACAATATGTGCTTTCCGCTAAGGAGGATGATAATACCTTGCACTCACTTATTTCATCAGGCCAAAGATCAGTGTGTCTCTATTGGGTCATTGGCACCCAAACAGTCTGGAGATGCATGATCCAGTCACTCTCAACTGCTATCTTTCTATGTGTAGCCTAAGTGATATAGAATGCTTAGTTTAGACTTCAGAGACTCATTCGGGGAGGCTCCCAAGTGGCGCAGCGGTCTAAGGCACTGCATCTCAGTTCCTAGAGGCGTCACTACAGACCCTGGTTCGATCCTGGGCTGTAATCACAACCGGCCGTGATTGGGTGTCCCATAATTGCTCACAATTGGCCCAGCGTGGTTAGGGTTTGGCCATCATTGTAAACTTGCCTAGTTTAATAAAGTTTATAAAAAATTATAATTTAAAGCTGGAAATAGCAATGCCATTCCAGTGGTAAGCTGATTATTCCACAAGGGGGAGCCAGTTTGATGTAAATATCATTCCCAGTGTTACTAAAGACCCAGTCCCTGAGAACGTCAAGAAACGAATGCCTCTTCTTCTTTCCAGGCTCCAACGTGTACATCAGGAGAGAGCTGATCTGCTGGGGCGACAGCGTCAAGCTTCGCTATGGCGACAAGCCCGACGACTGCCCCTACCTGTGGACCCACATGCAGAAGTACACAGAGATCACAGCCAAGCACTTCGCGGGAGTCCGCCTGGACAACTGTCACTCCACCCCCCTGCACGTGGCTGAGGTACATTCCATTTAGTCTGAGTCATTTTAGTTTGTTATTACAATCTGTGTAGCCCATGCCATACCCCTCTCTATGAAATGCATAGCGTTACTGCGTGTAAGTATCTTCCAAGGTAACAATTGATAGACTTGATGTATGAATAAAGTTAGTGATCATTTGCTGTAAAGGGACAAAACAATGTCATTACTGAAACCACTCTCCTTCCGTAGCACATGCTGTCAGCAGCCAGGGCGGTCAGGCCCAACCTGTATGTGATCGCGGAGCTCTTTACAGGCAGCGAGCTCATTGATAATGTGTTTGTTAACCGCCTGGGGATAACCAGTCTTGTCAGAGGTACCCGGATGTTAACATGTAGTAGACAAAGCACTGGAGTGGTGGGGGTTAAACCCTAGGTTACACTTTATTTGACATATCTGGTGTTTACTTACTAACATTGAAAATGTGTATTTAAACCACGTCATAATTACGTTTTGTATAATCTGTTACTTTCTGGTACTTACATTGAAGAAACAGGTATCGTTGGTTACCACATCATTTTCGAGTAAACGCCAAGTACCATATTAAGAGTGTAAAATAAAGTGTTACCAAAAATGTTTTGTTTTGGCATGACACTAAATCTCTGTTTTTGTCTCTTTCTGCATGTCTCTCTCACTACATCTCTTCCTCCCACTGATACTTCACATACTATTGCTCTGTCTGATTAACATTTTTGCATTAAACATATCACCTGTTGTTTACTTCCTGGTCTAAACACCTCATTGACCTTTTGACCTTTATAATTGGTTGTTTTCCTCACCCCTTTGTCGGTTCTCTTCTCATTTTCTGTCTCTTTGTTTGGTCTCTGTTTTGGGTTTTGGCATGTTTTCTTTTGCACTTTGACCCCCCCATCCATCACTCCTCCATACTAACCTCTTCTGCTTAGCTTTGCTGCCTCCCTGCATTTCTACTTCGTCTTCCCTATCCCTCACCCATCCATTCTCTCCCTCCCTCCCTCAACCTAAACCTATACCCCCTCCTTCCCCTCTTTCCACCCTCTCTCTGTGATTTAACCCCTTGTTGACTGGCCTGTGGATGTGGACATGTAGTACATGTTGGACGTGGCTCGTGTGGCGATGCCCAGTCTGTACGTGATGGCTGAGCTGTTCACAGGCAGCGAGGACCTGGACAATGTCTTTGTAAATAAGCTAGGCATTACCTCACTCATCAGAGGTAGGACTACACACCACTAGTCTGGTCCCAGATCTGGTTTGGTCAGCCTTGCCAACTCCTTTGGTCGTTGTCATGAATGACCATAGGAGTTGGTGAGACACCACAAACAGATCTGAGACCAGGTTAGTGCATCACTGCATCTTTGAAGGAAAAATGGCATCAACGGGCATTTTCGAGTCCTGCATGTTGGCATTGTATGTGATTGAAACGACGACAAAGTAATACAGTGGTATAACTGTACATCCCTTCTTCTCTCTCTTTCCCTCTACCTGGTCCCTCCAGAGGCAATGAGTGCAGGGGACAGTCACGAGGAGGGCAGGCTGGTGTACAGGTACGGAGGGGAGCCCGTCGGAGCCTTTGTCCAGCCCAGCCTCCGGCCCTTGGTGCCCAGCATCGCCCACGCCATGTTCCTGGATGTCACCCACGACAACGAGTGCCCCATCCAGGTACCTTATTCTTAAGTGCCCTATTTAGGTAGCCTATTCTTCACTATTTGGGTACAGCATAGCATTATAGTGGCCATTGCTAGTTCATTGCTGTAAAACATATCTAGGCAATGTTTCAATATGCAGACTAGCTAGCATACTACTTAGAATGAAGCAAATATACTGGCCATGTATTCTAAGTGATATGCTAGTATGTACATTGAAACATATTGTTAAACGATATAGGGGCTTCACACTGTTCAGAACCTGGTTGATTTCAGTATGAACTTTGGGTTTATCCAGTGCTATATGAAACTCCAGTGAGGTTGTTCACTAAAATGGGAACATTGTCCCCCTAGTAAAAAAAATATTTAAAAAAGAAGAGATCCACAAATCTGGTTGTGTCAATTCCTTTCGTTGTTGTCTATGTTCCAGCTCCGCTCTGCATACGACTCGCTCCCCAGCTCTGCCATCGTCTCAATGGCCTGCTGTTGCTCTGGCAGCACCAGGGGATACGATGAGATGGTGCCTCACCAGGTAACACACAGACACACGCAAACACACATACACACTCACACCGTTTCTCTGTCATAACAGTATAATGACTTTTATCTCAAATCACTTAAAAGGGTCATTTAGAAAAATGTCATCTTCATATTCATCATCTCCAGTATTGGAAAATGGGGTGTTTCTATATTTTGTATGTATTTTGTGTTTCCAATGACATCATCAACCAATTAGTAGACAATTATTAAGCAATACCTACTCACAATTTGTCAAAATCACACAATGCACACCGATGATGTCGTTGGAAAAACTTACCTTCCTCTATCTTTTTTACTACAAAACATAGAAACGCGCCATTTTCACATAATGTTGATGTTGGGGTGGTGCCGGAGATGAAAAATTGTGAAGTTTTCCTTTAAGTATAAATCCAAAGGAATGTTTAGAATTATATTAGGTACTATAGTAGTATTGTACAGTAAATAGCCATGGAGAATGAATGACTAAGCTCTTCAGTAACCATCTCCTCTGCGTGTCTGCCTGTAGATATCAGTGGTGAAGGAGGAGCGTTTCTACCCCAAGTGGAACCCTGACGCCAAGGCCTCGTCCCCCGGCGAGGTCAACCTGAAGACGGGTATTATCGCCGGCAAGCTGGCCCTCAACAAAATGCACCAGGATCTGGCCTCCAAGGGCTTTAACCAGGTGGGTGTGTGGAGGAGTAAACGAGAACTGAAATGAAAACTAATCATGAAATAACGAGTTAGTAAACTGTAATTAAAGAATTCTCAGACAAAAATCGAATGGGGTTTTCATGCTTTTTTTCCCCCCTCTAATTGGGTTGTCAGGCTTCTGAATCTAGTGTGGTGACTCAGCGAGATGACATTGTCATGAACGGCACCGCAGATGTTGGTTGCGTTCCCCTGCTTAGACGTTGCATGCGTCAATAAATGGTTTCGTGCCACGTCATCGACTGTGCAGTCGGGCACCAGATTGCTATAACATGTCAGTCGTGTTCCTCTGCTCAGACATTTGTAACGCATGCCAGATCTTACAACTCCTGGATAAGTATTTTACGTATCAGTTAACCACTTTATGTCATAGCAGTCTGGTGTCCGACTGCACGTTCGATGACGTGGCCCGCAACCATTGGTTGATGCATGCAATGTCTGAGCAGGGTAACGTGACCAAGATGTGGTTAAAAGGTACGTAAAAACACCCATCTAGGTGTTGTAAGATCTGGCACGTGTCAGCAACGTCTGAGCAGAGAAACGCACCCATTGAGATGAGCGCGATGCAAGACTTTGCTACTATGGCTACACTCGCAATGGCCACCAGTCCACCCATTATGCCTTCATTGACTTGAATGTATCAGGCTCCCGAGTGGCGCAGCGGTCTAAGGCACTGCATCTCAGTGCTAGAGGCGTCACAACAGACCCTAGTTCGATTCCAGGCTATATCACAACCGGCTGTGATTGGTAGTCCCATAGGGCGGTGCGCAATTAGCCCAGCGTCGTTAGGGTTTGGCCCGGGGTAGGCCGTCATTATAAATAAGAATTTGTTCTTAAACTGACTTGCCTAGTTAAATAAAATCAAAATGGGGATGCTCGTTCTATTCATTATATTTCTATTTTTTATTTTTTTATTTGACCTTTATTTAACCAGGCAAGTCAAAATTCTTATTTTCAATGACGGCCTAGGAACAGTGGGTTAACTGCCTGTTCAGGGGCAGAACGACAGATTTGTACCTTGTCAGCTCGGGGGTTTGAACTTGCAACCTTCCGGTTACTAGTCCAACGCTCTAACCACTAGGCTACCCTGCCGCCCCTATGGCAGCACATGCAGTCAGGAGTGAAGGAGAGGATAAAATGTGTGTCTTTTTTGCTATTCGAACGGTTATTATATTGAGCTCGGTCATTTGGCTGGCCAATTACCATCATCCAATATTCCATGACCGTCACAGCCCTACTTTAAACCTAACCTAACCAATCACATAACTCACCACCTTATGTATTAATGCCCCACAGTAGCTTGAAGTGACATCCCCAAAAACAGAAACTATACAACACATAAATGGCTGTTAGCCTCCCACACACAGGTTACTTTTTGTCCCCAACATTGAAACTAAATAATATAAAAACAAAATAGAAATCCCTCCCAAAAAGCACGTTATTTTATTTCCGTTTACTAAATAGTTTTTTCATTATTATTTTTAGATTCCGTTTTCTATAATAACCTTGGATGTATACATGTATTTGCATGATAAGAGTTATGTGTAACAGTGCTTGTTATTTCCTCTGTTCCCTTCCTAGGTGTACGTGGACCAGGTGGACGAGGACGTTGTGGCGGTGACGCGTCACTGTCCCAGCACACACCAGTCTGTGGTCGCCGTGTGTCGCACTGCCTTCCACAACCCCAAACACCATCAGTATAGGAAGGAGGTTCCACCCATGTTCATCCCTGGTATGATGCTTCACTGTTACCATAAACAGGACAGTGCCCTCAGAATGGGCCATCCATAGAAATACAATAATACTAGAGTGGCCTATGTCATTCATCTTCATAACTTTAGAATGTGCTGATAATGGCAGACATCTTGGTCAGGGATTAGTTCCAAACCAGTATTGTTGGAACAAATGGCAATAGAGGCACAGGAGATGACTTGGATGCAGGACCTACTATTTTAACACAATCAACTTAATCTCTCTCCGTCTCCAGGTAAAATTGACGAGGTGGTTCTCGAGGCGCGTGTCATCGACAGGCAAGCCGGCACCTACAAGAAATGTGAGAAGTACATTAACGGCATGCCGGAGTACACTGTGGAGATTAAGGAGCACATCCAGGTAACGTGATGCCGGGGAATGTGGGTAATTACAGTTGTTTAGGCCCCCTGTCACAATGGGCTTGAGATATAAAATCTTTCCTCTCAAACAAATCCATTGTCAGACTGGGTCTTGAAAAACAAGCTGCTTCAGGGGCATCCGGTTACATTTCACAAGCTGCTATTGTGTCTGTATTCTGTCTGGCTTGTTTGTGAGTTTCTATTGAATTCCATTTGGTTTACATAGCTATTTACTCAGTGTTATTTGCTTCGCTAAATGTACTTTTTGCATTTTAGTTCAAGTAAAACATTTGGTAATGAATAATGCCATGTTTTTGCAATGATTTACACTAGATGACTAACAGGAGCCGCTTTTTTGAAGACACCCACCACCATCTTGGTACTACTCCTCCATTGTAAAAAAATATATATATATATTTTGGAAGCTATAGAAATAGATTTTTTAACATTTTAACTAGACAAGTGAGTTAAGAACAAATTCTTATTTACAATGACAGCCTACCGGGGAACAGTGGGTTAACAGCCTTGTTCAGGGGCAGAACAACAGATTTTTACCTTGACAGCTGGGGGATTCAACCCAGCATCCTTTCGATTACTGGCCCAATGCTCTAACCACTAGGCTACCTGCTGCCCCCATCTTTATTTACTTCTACATTTTGTTTTTGCCATGTTTATTCTATTACAGAAGCCTTAATGCATATTTTTGTATTAAATTATGTTAGCTAAACATTAACATGTCAAATGACAAGATATATACAAAAATGTAGCATCATTTTTTGTATAAAAAAAGTACATGTTCTAATTTTACTGTCCCCACTACTACAACAACAAAATACTTAAATACATGTAATTTTGTCCTTAAAACATTTGATTTCAATGCTGTAGAATTCCATTCACTCCTATGGAGTTCTGCATCTTCTGGGGAGTGGCAATACCGGCAACCGGTGGCTTCAAAGCGTCTCACTGGTCAATACTTAGCAATCCAGTGTTTATATACATAATTGATATAGACCAGCAAAAGCCAATTCAGAATTGTCTTCAACTCTCCTCTCAATACCCCATTGTGGACCTTGATACTGTTTTGTGTGGCAGTGAAACTGTATTCACCCATGGTCTTATTCACCCCCAGCTGAAGGACAGTGGTGTTGTGAAACATGCAGGGGTGACATCTAAGGGCAGCAGTGAGTTTGTCCAGGAGATCGTCTTCGAGCGCCTCACCCCCGGCAGCGTCATCGCCTTCAGGTTAGAGGTCATGATGAGTAGCCCAATATACCCAGACATTAAATAGAATTTAAAGGTCTACTGTAAAACGCACACATATGTTAGTGAGGGGTGGGGATGTTCTTTGGCTAGTTTGGCCTCATATTGTCTACTCACAGCTCACAGGTAATACTGTTAACTCTACAGCCCTTCGATAGCTCAGTTGGTAGAGCGTTGGACTGTAAAATAGCAGTGATCTGTAGGTTGCTGATTCAAATCCGTCTTGAAGGAAGAAACCTTTTGGCCGAGAAATCTCTTCAGCATTGCAGACTATGTCTCCTAGCCTGGTCCAAGATCTGTTTATGATGTCTTGACAACTTCTATGTTCATGTCAGGCCAATGGCACAAACAGATCTGGGACCAGGCGATATGTTTCCCTCTGAGATGTATCTGTGTTTCCCTTATCAGGGTGAGTCTGGACCCCAGGGCCCAAGAGCTGGTGGGAGTCATCAGACATCACCTGATCCAGTTCAGCCCAAAGTACAAGCTTGGCAGTCTGCCCGACCAGCACACACCAACCATACTGGAGACACCCCTGGCACAGTGAGTATACAACGCACAAAGACACACTTGCACACACGCACCCACCCGCGCACACACACACACATACATACATGCACACAAATGTACCGCTACACACACGCTGCTTTGCAAACACACCATTTTGCAAGCACACCATGTCTTTTGGAAAAGTGTTGAAAAGGTATAGTACAGATGTCGTATCTTAATTTGATCATCCTGTTGCAGGATAACTTTCCTGCAATGCAGGGAATTAAAAACGTGTATTGTATTTGAAGTTTAAAAAGCCTTCTGAAGTTTGTAATTTCCACTTTCCACTTGATTTTCCCTCACGAAAAATGTATCAACCCCTACAAAAAATGTCCGTTAATTATAATCTGCGTAATAATTGACATGTCCTGTTGCTGCTGGATTATTTTCCTGCTGTAGCAAACTTGCTCAAATTAAAATCCTACATCTGTATGTTTTTTTTAATGGTGGTCATATATTTGTATAGTGAGGAATTGATCAACACACTGATCAACATACTGATCGGTGGAACTCTGTAGTCTCCAGTTATGCCCAGTAAGGTGAGTGTGTGTTGTAATGTTACGTGACCCTATCCTCTATCCCCATGCAGGATCATGTCTAAGCTGACCCTGGCCGACATGAACATGCTGCTGTTCCGCTGTGACTCTGAGGAGCAGGAGGAAGGAGGAGGCTGCTACAACATCCCCTCCTGGACTAGCTTCAAGTACGGTGGCCTGCAAGGTACAGTACAGTTCACACAGAGGAGGGGGTCCAGTCAGCACCACGGTTGGGGTCAATTTCCCATTTTAACTCAGTCAATTCAGTGGAAATTTAAATAGAAATGAGAATTTTGCAGTTTACTTCCTGAATTGACTGATTTTGGAAGTGAATTGATCCCAACCCTGGTCAGCGCACATTGTGTTTGTTGCCCCTAACCACTGATACTTTGTCAGATATTTTTCCACCCCTCCATGGTTAAGGTTAGGATTTGGGTTGGTAAGCTGGTCCTAGATCTGTGCCTACGAGCATCTGTACACATGAGAATATTGTTGAATGAAACTGGACATAGACATTAAAAATCTGATTCATTATTTTGATACAGGTTTGATGTCAGTGATGGCAGACATTCGTCCCAAGAACGACCTGGGCCACCCGGTGTGTGACAACCTGAGACAGGGTGACTGGATGATTGACTACGTCAGCAACAGGCTGGTGTCCCGTGGTGGCACTCTAGGAGAGGTGAGCGCGGTTTGAGTGACAATAATTCAAACCGAATGAATCCCTCTTGATTTTCTATAAGGCCAAGTAGACTGCCAAGACGGTCTGATGAACTTGACAATAATTATGCTAAATAGAAGGGAATCCATCCTACAACTCGGCCCATCTAAGGTCCAAGACCTGAGTTTTAAATCTACCAGTGTGGCAGCAGTAAGATGAGGATTCACTCGCTGTCACCGTTTTCCACAGTCGTCATTTCCAAGGTTGGTGTTTTCCATATAGCATGTGTGTTGTCCGAAACGTTTCCAGGTGGGGAAGTGGCTGGAAGGGATGTTCCACTATCTGAAGCACATCCCTCGCTACCTCATCCCCTGCTACTTTGACGCCATCCTCGTGGGAGCCTACACCACAGCTCTGGACATCACCTTCAACAAGATGTCCAGGTATGTCCCCACAGAAACAGCCCTGTAAATGTTTCTCACACACTCAACATACAGTCAGAAAATGATGCAATAGAACAATTGAAGAGACTTCAATTAGATGTTGTATTTGGTGTTAAAAAGGCCCTGCACCTTTAACTTTAAGGGTGTGCCGAAAATCTTATTTACATTTGATGTGTTTTTCTGCACAGCAGTTTTCATGTAAAACCATGTTTTTCTCTGTGTTTCTCTCTTGTTCAGTTTTGTCCAGAACGGCTCCACCTTCGTCAAACTGCTGGCTCTGGGCTCGGTCCAGATGTGTGGTGTTGGCAGTTTCCCGGCTCTGCCCCCCTTGTCCCTGGCGCTACCCGACGTCCCCTACCGCCTCAACAAGGACACCGGCAAGAAGGAGCAATGCTGCGTCTCCCTGGCTGCAGGTCTGCCTAGCAACAACTCATGTCTATTCTACTACTGTAAACAGTGGTGGGACGCCACCCAAATAACTCATCATACTTTTTTCTGTTGATATTCTGGAAACGAATGATAATAATCCTCATGCTGGACGACATTGAGTAGCCAAATAACTGGTGTTTTAGAAGTCTCCTGGTAGTCATCAAAACAACCTATCATTGTCGCTTGGTATTTTACTGAAACGATGCCGTAAGCTTCAGTTCATGACCAGTTCGGTAGCTGATAAAGTCCTATTTGTATCTCGGTACCACTTGAGAATTGGTGTTTGATTTGAATTTCAGCTGTGTTCGAACATCTGCTTCCTTTATTCATCTCTACCTTCCTGTTTCACAGGTCTGCCTCACTTCTCCTCTGGAATCTTCCGCTGCTGGGGCCGAGACACCTTTATCGCTCTGCGTGGACTCATGCTGGTCACTGGTCGTCACCTGGAGGCTAGGTGACTGTTCCCTGCACTGCACTAGTATCCAAATGGGACTTCTTAGGTATCATTTGATACAATTGTATATGTTAATTCAATGTTTATTTTCATGAACAGAAACATCATCCTGGCGTTTGCAGGCACCCTTAGACACGGTCTTATCCCCAACCTGTTGGGCGAGGGCATCAGTGCACGCTATAACTGCCGTGACGCAGTGTGGTGGTGGCTGCAGTGCATCCAAGACTACTGTACCCTGGTGCCCGAGGGCACTGCCGTCCTCCACTGCCCCGTGGTCAGGATGTATCCCCATGACGACTCCGAGCCCCATGCCCCTGGCACTCCGGTAGGTCACAGCAATGCACATACCGTACACACTCATTTTCTTAATGTCTCTCTCTCTCACACACACACACACACACACACATGTAGACATCCACACACACACATGTAGACATCCACACACCCACATGTAGGCATCCACACACCCACATGTAGACACCCACACACACACACACGAAGACACCCACACTCACACATGTAGACACAAACTCACACATGTAGACACCCAATATCAAACACATAAATGCACACACAGACACACACTCTTCATCTTTCTCTCTCTCTCTCACACACACACTCCCACATGTACACATACAGTATATACACATATGGAAAAGCACAATCTACACACACACACACACACACATACGTACATTGTAATATTTCTGTATGCTGGTATTGTGCGTTCTGTATTGTAGATATGTAGTGGTGTAATAATGTTATATGATGTACTGTTTTATCTTTTGTTTTATGTGTAATGTAAGTACCTTAATGTGTTTGGACCCCAGGAAGAGGGAGAGCTAATGGGGATCCCTAATAAATACATTCACTCACACACTCTCCCATCGCTCTCTCTCTCACACACACACTCTCACATGCGCACATATTACCCGTACTCATTGTGCATAAATCCACACATGTCCACACAAACACCTACAGGACCTCAAGCAGGGGTCGAGTCTAACGTCATCCTCGTGTGTTTCAGTTCTCGTTCACACAGCCCCTTTGTGATGTCATCCATGAGGCCATGACTCGTCACATGCAGGGCATCGACTTCAGAGAGCGCAACGCCGGGCCAAATATCGACATGCACATGAAGGACGAGGGTGAGTCTGCCACGGTCACCTCCGGTCACGGTCACACTTTGAGTTAATAAGTAGGACCAGTAGTTTTTCCTGGTTACGTTACCTTCTGGGCCACGGTTATTCCCTAAAGTGGCTCTAAATGGTTATTATGTTTGTTCTTATGGTGAACATTGTCATGGGGTCTTGCTTCAGCCAAAAAGGTGTATTGTTGTTCTCCTTGCTCCCAGGCTTCAATGTTGTGGCCAAAGTGAATCGTTATACTGGCTTTGTGTACGGCGGCAACCGTTTCAACTGCGGAACGTGGATGGATAAAATGGGAGAGAGTGACAAAGCTCACAACAAGGGCATGCCCGCCACACCCAGGTAAGACCTTTGTCATCATAGACCACCAATATAATAGAATACAAAACCATACATTACAACACAATGTTAACCAAACTGTGAGGCAATCGTATTATTCTTCAAATATTAAGCTGTTTTGACTCATGTCCCTGGTGGTGTGTGTCTCCAGAGATGGGTCAGCGGTGGAGATGGTGGGTCTCTGCAAGTCTGCGGTGCGCTGGCTGTTGGAGCTCCATAAGAAGGGCCTTTTCCCCCACAGCTCCATGAAAATACACCGGGACGGTGAGTGCTGCCTGGGCACAAGCACACACACACATACATTCTATTGTATGCAAACACACACACACACACACGTACCCGACTTCCCTTTCTTTAATAAGACATAATGAAAACATTGTTATTCTATGATTGTTTTTCCTGGCAGGTAAGGAGTTGAAGGTGTCCTATGAGGATTGGAACCATAAGATCCAAGTCAACTTTGAGAAGAACTTCTATGTGTCCCATGACGAGAAGGACCCCGACGAGAAGCACCCCGACCTGGTCCACAAGAGAGGCATTTACAAGGACAGCCACGGAGCCTCCAGCCCCTGGTGTGACTACCAGCTCAGGCCCAACTTTTGCATCGCCATGGTGGTGGTGAGTTGCTATCAGTGGCGTCAGCTCATGCCCGGTTTCCTGTTTTTTTTTTCTCATTGTAATTTTAATTTACTTGCATGATCGACTGTTTGAAATGGAATTGACCCAAGACTGGTCCTTAGCCCTTTTCTTGCAATGATCTACAGCAGTGGTTCCCAGACTTTTTATAGTCCCGTACGCCTTCGAACATTCAACCTCCAGCTGTGTACCCCCTCTAGCACCAGGGTCAGGGTAAGTTTTTGTCACATCCCGGCTCGTGGGAAGTGACAAAGAGCTCTTTATAGGACCAGGGCACAAATAATAATATAATAATAATCAATCATTTTGCTCTTTATTTAACCATCTTACATATAAAAACGTATTTGTTCGTCGAACATTGTTAATAACTCACCACAGGTTAATGAGAAGGGTGTGCTTGAAAGGATGCACATAACTCTGCAATGTTGGGTTTCATTGGAGAGAGTCTGTCTTAAATCATTTTCCACACACAGTCTGTGCCTGTATTTAGTTTTCATGCTAGTGAGGGCCAAGAATCCGCTCTCACATAGGTAAGTGGTTGCAAAGGGCATCAGTGTTTTAACAGCGCGATTTGCCAAGGCAGGATACTCTGAGCGCAGCCCAATCCAGAAATATGATTAAATAAAATGTTCACAGAACCACTTGTTTCAATTTCGATGAGGCTCTCTTGTTCAGATATCAGTAAGTGGACTGGAGGCAGGGCATGAAAGCCATAACGAATCCTGTTGTTTGTGTCATCCTTTCTATATCAACTCACTCAGGTGCTTCGCTATATCACATTGGAAAGACCTGTGTGTTGTCCTTTGCAGATAGAGAAGAGCTCCAATTTCTTAATCATAGCCTCAATTTTGTCAACACACATTGAATATAGTTGTGGAGACTCCCTGTAATCCTAGATTCAGATCATACAGGCGAGAAAAAAACATCACCCAGATAACCAGAGCACTTCTGTATATTGTAAAAGCGTTACATGGTCGCTGCCCATATCTTTACATAGTGCAGAAAAGTTCAGGGGCCTTGCTTTAACAAAGTTAACTATTTTCACTCTACTGTCCAAAATGTCTTTCAACCTGTCAGGCATTCCCTTGGCAGCTAGAGCCTCTCTGTGGATGCTGCAGTGTATCCAAGTGGCATCGGGAGCAACTGCTTGCACGCACGTTACCACTCCACTATGTCTCCCTGTCATGGTTTTGCGCCATCAGTACAGATACCAACACATCTTGACCACCAAAGTCCATTTGATGTCACAAAGCTGTCCAGTACTTTAAAAATATCCTCTGGTTTCCAGTGGTTTGCAGAAGAGGATGTCTTCCTTAATTGACGTAACAGAGCTATACCAGGAGCTGTGCCAAGCCGACCACGTCTGTGACTCATCCAGCTGTAGCGCATAGAATTCACTGGCTTGTATGCGAAGCAGTAATTGTTTCAAAACATCTGACATGTCACTGATCCGTCGTGAAACAGTGTTGTTTGATGAAGGCATTGTCTTTATAGTTTTTTGGGGCCTTTTCCCCCAGAATTGTTCCAGCCATATCCGCGGCAGCAGGAAGAATTAAGTCCTCCACAATAGTATGAGGCTTGCCTGTCCTAGCCACTCGATAGCTCACCATATCAGACGCTTCTAGCCCCTTCTTATTAATGGTATCTGTTACTTTTATACATGTCTTACTACTCGAAAGTAATCTTAATTCTCACTCAAAAAACTCCTGTGGCTTATTTTTCAAATTGGCATTTTTTGTATCTAAATGTCTGAATGTTTCATTGAGTTGTGAGAAAGTACTTTTGCACATATAACACACTGTGGCTGAGGAAAGGCACTACTCCCAATATAAGTGAACCCCAAATCAATGTAGTTATCATATTTGCGCCTCTTTGATGGTCCAACATCCCTGTCTGTTGTCCTGGGTAAAAGGGCAGTAGCTCTTCGGCTGCATCAGATTCACAACTGTCAGTGTCCATGCTAGCTGGGCTAACAATAAGTGTAGAATTACTGATGCTAGCATTGGATGTGCTCGTGGCAGCAGAACAACTTGTGTCGTCAACAGGTACAGGTGTAGTACTGCTGGTAGTAGCAGTACTTACCAGTAGAGCTGGTATGTCTCTATGGATGTTGGCCTTCATTTTTGGCTACATTCGGACCATTAATGGAATTCCCGCGAGAGAGTAACAGTTAATATGATTGGATGTTAATTATTTGACATTGTGTTGTTATTTTGCTGAACACTAGATGGTTTCATTTTATTTTTGCCAGTAAAATGAGGCTACTCAGGCAAGAAAAAAACCTTACCCAAATGTGTAGCCCCGTTGGAAAATTTAAATGGACATTTTTCAAATTATACATTTTTAATAAAATATGTATCACATTTTTATTTGGCGTACCCCCGACGACATTGTACCACAGTTTGGGAATACCTGGTTTAGACCGAGTTTTGACAGACTAGGAGTGAGGTTCTCTTCTTCTCCCACTTTGACCATGCAGTGCGGGAATCTTAGCTCTATTCCGTTTAGTTTTATCCTAAAAAAAACTCCCTAGTCCTTGCCAATGTCAAGCATGCCAATAACATGATGCTGCCATCACCATGCTTGAAAATATGAAGTGGTACTCAAAAATGATATATTTTTATTTCATTTTTAGTTTATGTGAATCACATTTTTATTTGGCCTACCCCCGACAGACAGCATTGCTTACCCCTGGGGTTAAAACTTTTTTTAAAAATCATATTTTAAGGGAAATGTTTTTATATAGCTTATATATCTTTAGCTCACATAATATAATTTAAACGTATTCATTGAGGTGTCTGTAAGAGAATATATGTGTCAAAACAAATGTAGACATGAATAAATGCATTTCTATAGCTTCCAATATGTTTTTTACAATGGTGGGGGAGTGCCAAGATGGCGCAGTGGCTTCAATACAGTGCCCCCTGTAATTTATCTAGTGTATATATAAATCATTGTTTTCTTGACTACCCCTTGGTTGTAAATATATCTAAAGAACTGGGGTGGAGTTTGTGAGGTATTAATGAGTTGAATATTTTCTCTATTTTGTCCCTGAGGCTCCTGAGTTGTTCACAGTGGAGAGAGCCTGGAAGGCCCTGGAGGTCGCTGAGAAGAAGCTGCTAGGACCTCTGGGAATGAAGACCTTGGATCCAGAGTAAGATACCTACAGCTATTAGTCATTATTATTAGTAGGTCCAAGTTTTTCCTATTCAGGTCATATTGTCAGGAAAAGCTCCTGGAACCCTCTTCATTTACTGATTCATTTTCTATATATATTTTCTTGGCTTGTATACTACTGACATCACGTTTATTTCTCCCCCAGTGATATGGTGTACTGTGGTGTCTATGACAACGCCCTGGATAACGACAACTACAACGTGGCCAGAGGCTTCAACTACCACCAAGGACCGGTGAGTGTGCTTCACTCAGGATTGGAGTTGTAACACACCTTAAATGAGGAGTTATTGTTCACCTTCTTATGGCAATGCTCCTCAGCGGATAAATAAAGTTGTATTGAGTTGATCTGTTGGGTTTAATGACTTGTTTGTTTTTTTAGGAGTGGCTATGGCCAATTGGGTACTTCCTTCGAGCAAAGCTCTATTTTGCCAAGAAGCTTGGGAAGGAGACCTATGACCAGACAGTGTACCTGGTGAAGAGCATACTCTCTCAGCATTATGTCCACCTGGAGAGGTAAATGCACACAGACACACACACACACACACACATTTACGCACACTATTTGAACACCCATCCATGTCTCTTCTAACCCCCCAGGTCTAGTTGGAAGGGTCTGCCAGAGCTGACCAATGAAAACGGACAGAATTGCCCCTTTAGCTGCGAATCCCAGGCCTGGTCCACCTCCACGGTGCTGGAAGTCCTCCACGACATGTGACAACACCTCAATTCCTGTGGGCGGAGACCCGCCCTATGATCTCACTTCCTGTGGGTGGAGACTCGTCCCATGATCTCATGTCCTCTTGTAGTCCGGCATTGTTTAATTTCACCTTCGTAGTGTGGTCTTTGTTGTCTTGTTTTGGACCTCATGTACACCCCATGGACTAACCATACTGGGATCTCAAGTATACAGCAGGCTAATGTCTAGTGAACATGTGAACACCAGCACTTGCAGTTTGTTGTGGAGGGCATTGGGAAATTGTAGTTCACAGCCTCATTTGACACCTGACTTAGTGTTGTCAAGGTATCTGTTACAGTAGATATGAGCTAATGTTATCGCACTTAAAGATGAAGTGATGTATTCTAAGGTTGGAAGACCGACTGTTTTAAAACCAGATTACCTCCTAGGTAGATAAACTTTCATCTTGTCACCTTAGCTGCTAACCTGTCTCTTTTAAAGACTGTATCAAAGTGTACTGTACTATGAAATTTGTCAATTGGTGATCCATTGTCGTGTGCTACCATGCCTTTTACTGGAGTTTAAATCCCTAAATAGAAGCCTCTGTGGAAACGTGTCACTGTGACTGAAATCTTGTAGAGTTGCTCTTCTATCTATGACCCTCTAAATGTGATGCATCTCTCCTTGTGAATCTGATGCCTCATTTTATTGGTCAACATGCATCTAGCTTATAGTGTGTTTAGTGTGTCTAGTCTACATAGTGTTGTCATGGTATATAAACAGTCTGCAACCTGAACTATTCTGTGTCTTTGTCTTCATGTCTGTGTTGAGGTGAAGAAAAACAATAGTTTGACTGACTGAGTAGCCTGTACACTAGCTCCCAGTTAGCTCTCTGGGTTGTGTTAGACACAGCATACAGTAAAACCTTTATTTATTGAAACTTAATCTAGTTAAAAAAAAAATACTATTTTCAAGAGAAACCTGGTCAAAGACCACAGTAGATTTGACAATATCTACAATTATTTATAAACCTATGTCATGAAGAACGTTTCTTTACAGTATAATAACTGTCTCTAGTCCTGTTCTTTAGGATCAATGGAAGACAGAGGGATATCATGGGGATCCTGAACACTGACAAGACACAGGCAGAGAGCACCTGAAAAGAGAAAAAGAAACACTAAAAATGACATATCTACACAACGCACTCCACATTTTCACACTGCACATTTTCAAAGTGAAGTCATTTTGGGGGGGGGAGTTGTTGAATATCTCTTAAGGACTGACACTGGACCATTCAGGATCAATTAACACCTATTGCCATTATAGTGTGTCTTTGGCATTAAAACGTGTGTAATTGTACTGCTGAAAAATAAAACTATCCCATGGTTAGGTATTCAGAAGACTGAGGCAGGGTTTAATCTAACTTTTTAGCTGGGCTTTGCTCTTTTCATATTTATTTTGATCCTGACAAACTTCCCAGTCGCTCCCAGTGACAAGCATACCCATACAATTATGCTGCCACCACAATATTTGAAAATACAGAGGATCAACAACATTGCATTCACTAATTACTGGCCTGTTTGACAAAGTTGTTTAAAAAAATCCACTTCAAATCATCCATTCTGTTTGCAACAAGGCTGGTAAGTAATACTGCAAGATAAATGTATTTCTTTGTCATGTTTTCGGCATAAATGTACAACTACAGTGCATTTGGAAAGTATTTGGACCACTTCCCGGTTTCCATATTTTGTTACATTACAGCCTTATTTTAAAATTGATTTTTTTTTTAATATCCTAAACAATCTACACACAATATCCCATAATGACAAAATGAAAACATGTTTTTAGAAATGTTTGTAAATGTATATATCTTTTTAAACAGAAATACCTTATTTACATAAGTATTCAGACCCTTTGCTAGGAGACTCTAAATTGAGCTCAGGTGCATCCTGTTTCCATTGATAATCCTTGATGTTTCTACAACTTGGAGTCCACCTCTGGTAAATTCAATTGATTGGACATGATTTGGAAAAGCACACAACTATTTATTTAAGTTCCCACAGTTGACAGTGCATGACAGCAAAAACCAAGCAATGAGGTCAAAGGAATTGTCCGTAGAGCTCCGAGACAGGATTGTTTCGTGGCACAGATCTGGGGAAGGATACCAAAATATTTCTACAGCTTTAAAGGTCCCCAAGAGCTTCTCTGTGGAGATGGGAGAACCTTCCAGAACCATCTCTGCAGCAATCCACCAGGCCTTTATACTAGAGTGACCAGACGGAAGCCACTCCTCAGTATAAGGCACATGACAGCACGCTTGGAGTTTGCCAAAAGGTACCTAATGACTCTCAGACCATGAGAAACAAGATTCTGTTGTCTTATGAAACCAAGATTGAACTCTTTGGCCTGAATGCCAAGCGTCGCGTCTGGAGGCACCATCCTACGGTGAAGCATGGTGGTGGCAGCATCATTATGTGGGGATATTTTTCAGCAGCAGGGACTGGGAGACTATCCAAGATGGAGGGAAAGATGAACGGAGCAAAGTACAGAGAGATCCTTGATGAAAACCTGCTCCAGAGCTCTCAGGACCTCAGACTGGGGCAAAGGTTCTCCTTCCAATAGGACAGTGACATTAAGCACACAGCCAAGACAACGCAGGAATGGCTTCGGGACAAGTCTCTGAATGTCCTTGAGTGACCCAGCCAGAGCCCGGACTTGAACCTGATCGAACATCTCTGAAGAGACGGGAAAATAGCTGTGCAACCTGACAGAGTTTGAGAGGATCTGCAGAGAAGAATGTGAGAAACTCCCCAAATACAGGTGTACCAAGCTTGTAGCGTCATACCCAAAGAAGACTCGAGGCTGTAATTGCAGCCAAACATGCTTCAACAAAGTACTGAGTAAAGGGTCTGAATACTTATGTAAATGTAATATTTCCGTTTTTGTTTTTTATATGTTTGCAAACATTTCTAAAAAACAGTTTTTGATTTGTAATTATGGGGTATTGTGTGTAGATTGATGAGGGGGGAAAACAATTTAATCAATTTTAGAATAAGGCTGTAGAGTTACAAAATGTGGAAAAAGTTAAGGGGTCTGAATACTTTGAATGCACTGTATATAGGGCAGGGTTGAGTTGGTAGCAGGCTAGTGATGGCCTGCGTTGTCTTGGCTGTGTGCTTAATGTCACTGTCCTATTGGAAGGACTACAGGGTTCCTTCACAAGTGAAGGGAAGAGGTGAGAGGAGGAGAGCGCATGGATGCGAGAAGGAATACAACGTGGCTTCTATGAAATTGAACTGTGTTTTCGTGTGATCAGGGGTGTATTCATTCTGACGATTTTGTTGAAAAACGTTTCTTAAACGGAAGCAAAAGGAACAAAACCGGGATAAACATACCTGCATTTGTCCAATAGAAACTCTAGTTTACAACAATTGGACTAATGATTACACCTTATATCAGCTAGTTGCAGGCAAGAGTGTGCAAGGCGGCATTGAGTGTCACTGTCTGTCCATGTGTCACCTCAAATTTGTCTCTGAACCTGTGTCCCCCTACGTTATAAACTTATATTCATAGGCTAGGTTGTAGCAACCTCATGATGGGTATAGGAAAAATGTTGTATTGTGTAGTAGTCTAAATCTATCGCTATTACATTGAACTGGGTGAATGGAAAATGAATGAGAGTCATCCAATATGCTGTAGTAGAAATAAGGCCATGCTCGTTAAAAATAAATCGTCCTCCCTCATCTTAAACGGCACTGACCGCCACTGGATGCTACCCTAGAGGAGGCTGTTTTAATCAGTTATTTGGTGACATGAATAAATTCATTATAGTTTTATCTAAAAAGGATAACTTTGTTCATTTTTCACTATTTTTACTTGTATGAAATTCACTGAGTAGGATGGTCCTCACCGTCCTCCTCTGAGGAGCCTCCACTGGTTGACGTTGCTCCCCTCTCCCAGGCCTGTAAACAGGAAACCCTGGAATTCTAAGGAATTCCCAGCAGTCTCCATAGTAACTGTGGGGAAAAGGTGAGGAGTGGAGCGGTGTACTGGGCAGTCTCAAACGGCAGTGACGCCCAATCCTAAACACGTGGCCTTTGACCATAAAGATTGGCGAGAATACGAGTGAGAGGCTAAGAAAGACAAAGCATGCAAATTGAAATTGACCCTTTCAACCAAGATGAACAAGCTATCAACATGGTGTACTTCTTCTAAGACAAATCTTCCATGACCAGTAACACAATAGTAATTGCTATGTAACTATCAACTGCACACGGCCATACACTAGCTTACTACGTGGTTTAGCTCCACTTTCTCCGAGGTTGAACTATATTTTCCAAACTGATGATAGGCTGCATATGATAACCCAAGCGTTATGAGGACTAGAGTCACCTTTCTCCTCCGTCCATCGACGGTAAAATAATAACCCAATTTTCCATCCCCTCTGACCAGGCCCTTGGGCTGTAGGAGGCGCTGCTGGCTAAAACTGTACAGGGGGGAACCACAGAGCCATTGGGGGACTGACAGGGCTCCCTCCATGAAGGCAGATGTCAAGATAATGGGTAGAACGTGTGGATGCATCTAAAAAAAACAGCTATCAAAAGGAGACTGTATCACGGAAATACTACAGACAATTGGCAGTATTTCTCATGTACAAAATACAGTGAAAATAGTTGATTTACCATAAATAAAGCAAATAAGGTGTCACCAAACCATTACGAAATGCGAAACAAGCCTACTGCAAATGACATACCGCTGACATACGATAAAACGCAATTCAGAAAGAACTGTTCTGTAATTGGCCCTACTTTATCATTATGTCAATCTTCTTCGGAGTTTTGCCTATAGCCAAATTCACTCTCAGTAACCTGCCAAGATAATTCCAGACAATTTGAATACAGACTAATTGAACAGAAAAAGAACAGACAGAAACCCCCAGTCATACAGCGGGTGCTGTATCCAAGTGCTATACCGAAACTGTTGAGTGAGTTTCAATGACGATGGTAGTAAAAGAGCGAGGGGGGAGACTTTAGACATCCGAGTATTACCTCTTTTCAAGTCAAATGATGAAATTCAGGTGGCGGAATAAAAAAAAGAGGAAGTGAAGGGGTTAACTTCACACTGAACGGACAAAAGCAGGCCATTGCTAAACTCTTGCCCCCCACTTGCTAACAACGTCAAAGTGGGGTTGAAATGCGCTCAGATTACGCATGACATCATGAAACACTAATCCCGTCTATTTGCCAAAGCGAGTGGTCACCCTTGTTTTATTTTTTTTATGTTTCCCGGATCTCCAACTCAACCGTCATGAAAAAAAGGACAGGGTTGTCTAAGTTGTAAAGCCTTAACATTTCAGTCTGTGCTTGAAAGCCTGAACGATGCAATCATCTGAAGCGATTATTTCATGAACGTCTTTCCAGATACCGTAGTTCTTCTGTGGCCACCAACGTTTATTGTATTACCTCTAACCATTATGTTCTCTTACTATGCTCTATAAGTGTTGTGGAAAAGTCCAAGGGAATGTACTATAGAAGCCTGGTAAAGCGGTGTAAACTCCCAAAAAAACAACCGTGGAACTTCCAAAAGAGCTTGGCTTTTATTTTCGATCATCCTAAAACAGCTGGAGACATACAGTACACATTTAGAACAATTACAGCAGAAGAGGTGGAGAGACCGTGCACTGAGTGGTCGAGCCACGGTTGGACGGTCGGACCGGTTGGTCTCTCCTGACCGTGGAGCTGTGGATCCAGCTCGATATACAGTCACGTAACAGGAGCTGCCTTTGGGGGGGTCGTAGTGTTACTGAGCGGTTACTGAGCGGTTTGCGCCCGACGCCCAGGGTATTATAGCACCTTTGGTGGGAGTTGGTCTGGCTCCCAGGGTTTTGGGCTTGGGGCAAAAGGGGGTAGAGAGGTGGAGGGGGTGGAAGGTCTTGGGTTAGGGGAGAAGATAGGCATGAGGTTCTGGAGGTGGTTAAGGAGGAAGGAGAGATTGGGGGACAATTCTAGCCTGGTCTCATCTGTATGTGCTTTAGGGAACCCCTCTCTGCAACGTTCGTTTCTTATCATTCCAAACGTGTACAGGTAACTCCCAAAATAACGGAAACACTTGAGTAAATGAGGGTTCTGGAGGCTCCGTTGTGGTGTAGGGTACATTTTCCTGGCATGGTTTATGTCCACTCAACCCCTTAGAGGGCAAGGTAAACGCCAACCTATGGTGATAACCTTCAACCTATGGTGAATAATTTCTACCCAGATGGGAGTGGATGACAATGCCCCCATCCACAGGGCACAAGTGGTCACTGAATGGTTTGATGAGCATGAAAACGATGTAAAACATATGCCATGGCCGTCTCAGTCACCAGATCTCAACCCATTTGAACACTTATGGGAGATTCTTGAGCGCCGCCTGAGACAGCGTTTTCCACCACCATCAAAAAAACACCAAATTATGGAATTTCTCATGGAAGAATGGTGTCACATCCCTCTAATAGAGTTCCAGACACTTGTAGAATCTATGCTAAGGTGCATTGAAGCTGTTCTGGCAGCTCGTGGTGGCCCAACGCCCTATTAAGACACTTTATGTTGGCGTTTCCATTATTTTGGCAGTTACCCGTAGCTTTGGCATGAAAACAAGTCCGAGTTGGCTACAGGCCATATAACTTCTGGAACCAGGCTATAGGACAAGTGTACAATCTAAAGGAAAAGAGTCCAGGGCACAGTGCAAGGTGTCCTGTATGGGGACTGTCTTCACATTCTGTGGGGGGCCATTGTGAGTGCGAGCCCCTGGCCTGTGGCCCCTGGCCCTTACGGGGCCTTGCCCTTACAGGACTGGCAGCAGGCCTTCCTGTAGTACCAGTGTGTACACAGCTTCACCTTCAGCACCAGGGCACAGTTGGCCGTAGCCTTGTCCTGACACACCTCTTCAACTGGGGAGAGAAGAGGGGGGACAATATTACAGTGGCCATTTTGACAGACAGACAGTTAGGCAGACAGACAGCGTTCTTCCTACCTGGGGCCTCTGTGGGACAGGCCTGCACCTCACACGTCTGCCCGGCCTCAGGTTTGAGGGCAGAATCACAGCTGTGTCCTAGCTCCTCCCCCTGGTAGCACTTCACCTCCCGAACGTGCACCCCGCTGCCACATGTCTTACTGCACTGTGATGGGAGGAGAAGAAAGGCAATGACATTACTCACACACAGGAACAAAAAGTGACAAGCGTCCACATGTTGTGTTGTGCTTGGAGAAGGGAGAGAGTGAGAGAATCACACAAACCCTGCAGTGAGTCTTTCACATCTACTACTAAACTATACTGATAGAATTGTCTAAATAACAGTGGAATGAGCTAGAGGAGACTGCCCTAGACAGAGTGCGATGGATAGGAGTCATTGATGGTCCTAAAGTAAGTGAGTAACAGTGACAGTGGTTGGATTGCTCTAATGACATGTACCTGAGACCAGGAAGTGGTGAACCACTTGGAGCAGGGCCTCTCAAAGCAGGCGGAGCTCTCCTCGGGTTTGAGGGCGGAGTCACACGTCTGCCCGTGGAACTCCTTGAACACGCCGTCCTCCAGGCCGGAACACACCACCTGCCGCGTTTTCACCCCCCGCCCACAGGTGGTGTTACACTGGTGGTACAGAGGGAGAGAGGAGAGGAAGATTGTTACAGCCACAGCTTCTCTGTCATCTTTACATGTAGTTCCTTTGTGGATCACGCATTTCAGACAGTGGTACATGCAGGTAAGAAAGGAAGAATGTTACGCCCAAAACATCCGTAGTCATCCGTAGTCCCGCATGCATTTTTTTTCACATCTTTTTTTTTTAAATTAAGTTTTGTCCTTGCTTGTAAGGCCTGGACTTGTTTGTTGCGTTATTCCCATGACAATGTTTGTTTAACGCGGCTACGACAATGTTTGTCAAGCGTATTGAATGAAACGGAATGGAAATAGAAGTGGCTGAAGCTGAACTCGCGGTGAACTCTCAAATGAAAGATCTGACTTGCACTGGGAGGCTGTTGTGACCGCCCTGCTAGGCAAGTCTTCCTTCCCCATAAAGCTACAGCACACACTCGCCTGTTCCCACTCCTGCTCTACCCAGTGCGCCGGGCAGTTCTTGTCCCCACAGGGGTACACGGCCAGGGGCTTGAGGTCCAGGTCGCACTGGCCGTCAGAGATCACGTTGCCGTTGCTGTTCTTGCACGCCACGTAGCGCGTCATCCTGCCCTCGCCACAGGCCCCTGAACACTTAGAGAGTACACAGACAGCCGGGGGGGGGGATGAGGGAGGGAGGGACAGTAAGGAAGAGTAAGAAGACGTATGAGAGAGACAATACGCGATGACAGGGAAATAAAGGGAGGGAAACAAAGGGACAAGGAGGGAGAGCGTATTCAAGATCAAGAGGAGCTGTGATTTCCTATCAATGATATATCATCAAAGTACAATGTCAAGATTCTTTATCGGCCCATATCGTTGCTCCCAAGGCCCAAGAACATGACGATCTGAGAGTAGTTGATGAACCTGTACAGGTAAAGGAGTTTCTTCCTGACCACGTGAATACCCCTGGGGAAAACCCCTGGGTGTTAGCTGTGCCTAGGCTAAGACCTTCGTGCAGCTGAGGGTGTTTAACTCACAGGGCCCCAGTCCGAAACGGTCCACCTGCGGTCACAGGGCGGTCCCTCGCACTCCTTCTCACTGAGTGGCCGCGAGGATTCGTTACACAGGCGCGTCTCCATGGAGCAGCGCACCTCCCGACTCCTCAAACCACGTCCCCCACAACGAGCGGAACACTGGAAAAGAAGAAACGATCACACCGCCCTCCATCAATGCTCAGAGAACACTCACTATTAATGATCCTTCACTCCGGAGTGATTTTTATTTAACTAGGGCAAGTCGGTTAAAAACAAATTCTTACTTACAATGACAGCCTAGGAACAGTGGGTTAACTGGCCTAGGAACAGTGGGTTAACTGGTCTAGGAACAGTGGGTTAACTGCCTTGTTCAGAGGCAGAACGACAGATTTTTACCTGGTCAGCTCGGGGATTTGATCTTGCAACCTTTCAGTTACTGGCCCAACGCTCTAACCGCTAGGCTAACTGCTGCCCTTCTAACCACTAGGCTACCTGCCGCCCCTCTAACCACTAGACTACCCTGCCGCCCCTCTAACCACTAGGCTACCTGCTGTCCGTGATCCAGCGATGAAGTATGATAGCTAACATTATACAACTTCATATAGTTCCTACTGTTACCCAGAACACATATTTGAAGATCTATTTCTATCTTAAAGATTCCTTGTCGGATACACAATAAAAAATTAAAAAAACACACACACACACCTCAGACCAGTCAGAGACTTCCCACTGTGGGCCACAGCCTTTGCTCTTGCAGGCCTTGCGTGCCATTGGTTTCTGCAGCTCTGCAGCCACACACAGCTCGTCATACACGGAGCTGTCGAAGCCTGGCGCCATCATCTTCCAGCAGCGCACCGTACGGAACTGGTAACCCTCGCCGCACGTCCTCGAACACTCACTCCACCGACTGGTCTCCCACCTAGAAGACCCAGTCAGCCCAAGTACAAACGGTTAGTATAAGGCTTTAGCTCCGCCGGCTAACGCAATCTTATGGCATGCAGGGCAACCAGGTTCGACCTCCAGTCGGTCGCAATTGTACTGGAGAAAAGTTTCTTATTTGTGTGAAGGGAATGGCAGACTGAATGCCAACAGGCACATTGATTCAAAGGAGCTGCAAAACCCAGTCATTATTCTGAAACCATCAGGTCCTAGCCAACGGAAGACAATGCAGAATGCTATTTACTGGTCCACGAGGACCCCAACCTGATGTGGCAGTGGAACTGATCATATGGGATATCTAACCTTGGTGGACACTCCTTCCCGGTGCAGAACTCGTGTGTGGGTTCAGGTCTGGTCACAGCGTCACAGTAAGTCTCGTCCACCTCAGAGCCGTCATACCGGACACACAGGGCGTAGGACGTACTGATACCTGGGCAAGGAAACGTAGACTACCATGACCAATATAATACCGAAACTCACACCGCTGTTGAACAGTCAGGGTTAAACAAAACATCCCAGTGAACATGTATCCTTTACGTTAAGTTGGTTAATGAGACTAAAGTATATTTAGTGAGAGGTATGATCAACGTGGAGAGAAGAGACACTAAGTGATTTGCCAGTACGGGTGCGTGTCTATGTTTGTGTAACGTGTGTGAGAATATGTGTATACAGTGTGTGTACAATGTGGGGGGTGTATGTGTGTGTGTGTGTGTGTGTGTGTCTGTGTACACTGTGTGTGTGTGGTGTGGCTGGTAGCTGCACCTGTGGTACATGTTGAACTGCAGGGTGCATACGCAGATACCTTCCATCTGTACATGTCAGCAAGGCTGATGTCACGGTCAAGCAATCCCACCTCAAACTCATTGCTGCTGGAACGCATTGGGAGAGAGGGAGGAAGAAGGACAAAACCCGGAGAACGGGAGGAAGAGATCGAGGGAGAGGGAGAAAGGTGATTGAATGTCTGAATTGAACCAAATTGAACCTAGCAATGTATCTACTTAATATAAAGGTAGGTACCATCGGGGGGAAAGCATGTCATGGTTATTCAATATGACAAAGGCAAAGGGCCAACAAATAACATCAAACTAAAGTGCATATAATGCGGCAGACCCTCCTCACCCCCCCACCCCTCCACTAAGGCCGCTCACCTCTCTGTGTCGGGGGCCTGTACCGGCTCTACCTGGTGGAGGTTGACGAGGTTGGAACTCTCTGTCCCGTTGGGCTCTGGTTCGAAAAGGAGTCCATAGGGGGCGTTGTCCTCAGCTGTGGCCTCGTGGAGGTTGAGGCTGCCTGGGTAGATCTCCAGCTGGGCCAGGCTGTTGTCCAGGGAGGAGCTGGTGTTGAGTTCCAGGAGAGGGCAGAGGTTGGAGCCATCCTGGCAGGGTTGTCTGAGGCCTCCTGGCTCAGAGACCAGGTCCAGGAACAGGCTCCTGTGGAGGGGCTTGGAAGGTTGGTGGGTGCCGTTGGGACCAGGAGAGTCGCCATCGATCAAGTTTGAGTCTGTCCCTTGTAAAATATTGTAAAATACATAGAAATGATTTCAAATCTCATTAAAATTTCTACAGAACATTCCCATCACAAAAGGGCATCAAAACTGTTTGCTGATATCCCGCAATAATATACTTCGAAGAAACTTCCCAACTAAAAGTGACAGACTACCGCCCAATGTCCTTGTTCGTTACAGATACGACAATGCATGTACATTTGAAAGTCAAAACTCTCTGTAAAATAGTCAAGTGGATACACAGCCCAGATATCAACTTCATACTCAAGACTCACTGTAGTTAGCAGGTGCAGGATGTCCCTGGTCTCCTAGCTTATTCTCCAGGTTGTTGTGGTGGATCTCACTGGCCGGTCTGAACACCAGCATGGCTGGTGGTTGACTGAGGTTGAGAGGAGCCTGTAGTTCCCACACAAGACCTTCATGGTCATGATCCAGGTCATGGTCGACCTCCGGGGGGTTGTCCGGGACCCGAACACCACTGTGGTTTCCCAGCTTCCCATAGTCCTCGCTGGCCTCAATCTCATTGTCATTGAAGGAGAGTTCAGTGGCGTTGGCCATTTTTTCTTTGGCCACCGGGGGCCATGGTTCTGGGACCGCTGGTTCGACAACGGACAGTGCTCGTATCTGGACCTCCTCTGGAGGCGAGGCTACTGGGGTTGTTGTGCGGGCTTCTGGGGTGCGAGGTACGGTGTACTCGTATGTGATGTGGGGCATCTTTCCGTTCAGGTTGTAGTACTTGTATAAAAAGGGTAAGAGGCCTTTCAATCACACTACAACAAAGCCAACATGTCAATTGTCTATTTGAGGAATCACTGGAAAACATGCCCTAGTTACCTACAGACAGTACATACCTAAATACCTACCATGACGTTTAGCCCCTGGTCAGTGGGTCCTTGGGCGATGATGTACTCAAATCCATCTGATAAGAGGTTAGCGGGTCTCCTGTACTTGAAGACTGTGCCAGCAACACGGAAGTTACGGGGATTGTCGATAATTGTGTTCCCATTGAAAAAGAAGTGTCCTGCTTCATCGGATAGGGCTGGAGGAAAGCAATATGATCTTATGGACAACAGCTGTAACAACTTTCTCGCTAAATTCATTTTGTTTTAGATTTATTCCACGAACCCAGACACAAGTTTTGATTGGATAGGGCCTATGGTAATCGCACGGAAATCAACAACAGCTCATATTTCTTAATTCTAGTAACTATGAAGGTTGTTCTGCTCCAAAACATGTTCCGCTTGTTAAGTTTCAAAATTTCTAGTTACTGTATCCCAATACAATTCAATACAACATGATCTGAATCTTACCCAGTATATTTTCGGTTTTCCGTCTCTCAATGATCTGGATGTCGGTGGCACCAACAGGAATGTTGGTGATAAACACATAACCTGATTCAAAGGGGGAAAAAAACAAGATCACCCACTTTAGTTGTGCCATGGAGTGACATGGAGGTTAGGGCTCTTTGATTTTATAGATGCTTAGAAGGGCACTTAAAAAGGTAGGATATGCTGTATAACCTCTTGGTACTACTTAAGATATACCTAACTGTGTGCTCCCTTTCCGGTGAGATCCAGACACTCTGTAGCAGGAGCTGCCATTCCCGCCACACACACCGCACATATCTACCGTTTTACTGGAGTAAAGCTTCCCGTCACAACCCACCGTCTGTAGTACAGGGCAGCCAGGGGAGAGAAGAGAAGAAAGTCCTCATGAGTTTGGGATCCTTTTCCTAACCCTGTGACCTGACCAGGAAAAACTAGGTATATTGTTTGGCAGATGCTTTGAACCAAACGAGACTCAAGTGTCTAATCAGGTTTTAAAAAATCTCCTGGCAACAACTCATTACAGACCTAGGTCCAAAGGGCATTGATTGACATTGCTTGGCAGATGCTTTGAACCAAAGGAGACTCAAGCGGTTGATCAAGGGAAAAAAGTGTATGGTCCTAATAGCGATCCCTGTGGCGCACCTGACACTGGCCCTCGATGCAGACGCCCTGGTAGATGCCGTCCCGGCAGTAGGTTCCGTCGTGGGCCGGGACCAGCAGCTGCCTCTCCCCTGTGGTGCTGGTGCACTGTAGGTCACACGGCTTGTTGGAGATACTGATGTAGTCATCTGGGACAGGAAGTGACCGAGAACAACTTAAAGAAATGTTCAGATACTCTTAAGTTCGTTAAGGCTGTTTTGACACTAGCTACAAAAGCCAGTCCCCGAGGTTATCGTCTAGAACGGAGATTTGATTAGAAAGGGATTGAGAAATTCACTCAAATGCGATTAGATATGAATGAGAATGTTTTTAATTTGTCATGTCTATATGTCATTTACCCAGAAACCGAGACATAATAGTCTGAGTTTAAAGATGACATAAGCCTTGGACTGGGGCCTTAAAGCATGATGCAAGACGTTCTATGGAAAGGTACTTGTTCCCTGATTCTGGCAGGCAACAGCCAAGCGAGGCAGACAAAAGAATGAAAGACAAAGAGACAAATGAAGGAGTAATCATGAGAGAGAGAAAAAAATGAACATCAAATGAATGCAACTAGGCAAAAGCTTGAGAGAGCGAGAGGGGGAGAAATAGAAGGAGAGCGAGAGGGGGAGAAATAGAAGGTGCATCCCAGTAACAGCTTCTATCTCCTGAAGCATGCACATGTTCATTACTTCCCAGAAATCTAAAAGCATAGGATTGGTGGAGGCATGGGCTAGTGGGAGTCTTCACCATATTTCTTATACCAGTCATTTCCTTTTCGAATCAGTGAAGGTGAACAACCGCACACGTCTATAGGAAGGAGAGATAATTGGGACTGAGCAAAATAGCGTTTTAGAGAACGAAAACCACCTATGACTAATTCATTGCTTACCTGGATAGAGGGGCACCCACTCGTAGTGTCTCCTGCCGAAGGCTTTGGCGTTGAACTGGGAGCACTGCTGCTGCTTGAAGCTAACACTGGTACTGACACAGGGCTGGGGAGAAAGACGAGAACAGCAGGATGAGACAAGAGTAAACCAAGTCTCAGAAACAAATGGAAGTAGAGTAGGCAAGGCATGTTTTTGGACCGTGACACTGAAACATCTTCAGTCTAAAGGGTCATATTCCCCATTAACAGGGCAGTCCGCAGTTGAAAACAATTACAACGGGTCACCCTGCCTCTGTTTAGGTAAAAAGCTGAGGGATGGGCCTGGAGAAATGTAAACAATCTTAAATGCATACAGTAGACTGAGCTATTGATGCAAGGACTGACCATCCAAGATATCAAAATGACAGTTTTGAGCATATTTGGAGGCTATAGAGAGTTTGATTACATGTATAATGTTTCCAAACATTGGAGTAAAATAAGCATATATTTTGGGTTACGATAGGTTACGACAGTTAAACTTAGCTCATCTGGAAGTTATAAGCTACCTGTATATTCTTCAGGAATCTATTAGTATAGTCCAAAAAGTATATAGCAACTGCAGATTGCCCCTTTCCAAAGGGTGCTGAATCAATGTAAACGTAATTCATTAGAAATTGGTTAGGGCAATGGTGCATAAGCTAATGGATGCCTAGCAAAAACTGTTGTTGAGACTCAGTTGATACTCCCAAAATGAGAGGAGAAAATTCAATTCATGGTTTTGGTGTAAAAGCATACCTGAAATGGACATAGCTGATACTGCTTCGGAGATCCGACACAGAAGGAGCTGTTGATGTTCTGTGTGGCAGTGAGTCTGGAGAGAAAGGGTTTTAAACATACTTATCTGGCATGAGCAGACGCAATGTGATATTACAATAAAGATACCTTAGTTTGAACCTTGTTATTAAGGGTCTTACAGTGCACTCCTTAAGATTTGTAAAGTGGAAGTGGCCTCAAAGGTTCACGATAAGCTCAAGTTATACATTAGGTACATGGAAGAAAAAGGTGAGTTACTCTAGTATCTCCACTGTGGTAATCTCTTTAAGGAGTCAGCCCTTCATGTTTAGCCTACTTTTCTAACATGAGATAGACACATCTAGCTCTCACAGTCTGAGCCCCACCTAGACTCCAGATGTTGAACGTTCCCAGGCTTTTTCAGAGCTTTCCCCAACACTCCTTCCACTCCTCCCCTCCAGATGTGGGTCTCCTCTTCTCTCTCTCTCTCTAACACACCCTTTCCATCTCCCCTCTTTCGTTCCCTTGTTCTCTTTCCCTCTCTCCCTGTCTCTCTCTTTGTCTTCATTCACCCACCCACCCCCCACCCTCTCTCTCTCTCTCTCTTTACTCACATCTCCCTCTTTCTCTCTCTCTCTCCCCACCCCCCTTCACCCTCCCCAAACCCCCACACCACACAGGGGGAGTGTTAATGGGCGCCAGGTGGAACAGCTCAAAGTCAAACCCTGGTGCTTATCTGGGGAGGAATCTCCCCCTAAATGGCCCAGCGCCTGACTAAAAGCCCTTTTATAAATATGGCTGTCACTCTGGCCAGACTGGCCCGTGTCATGTGGAACCGCTGACCGGCGGGATTGATGTTCATTCCACAGGACATTCCTCGGACCGCAAGAGGGTGCCCCGGAGGTTATTTGTCGGGGGGGCACGTCTCGTTCCCTCTCTCTTTCTCTCTCTCTTTATTTAGTTCCCTCTCTCTTTCTCTCTCTCTTTCTCGACCTCCTATTCTTTCAAAGGAAAACTGGTGGGGTCAAAACCTATACTTTACATCTAAGCCATAAGGAAATATGACGTTTTGTATTTGTCTCCCTAGAAACTGTTAATCCACATAACTGTCAAGTTAATGAAAACCCCAATCCACCTTCCATTTAACAAGCCCAGTTCTCAAACAAATCCATCAGCATTATTCCTTGATCACTCCACAAACAAAACACATATACATGTTATATGTTATAGTACGTGTTATGTCACACACACACCAACAGCAGGGGCAGTCAGGCAGGATTGAACATAGACACTTCAGACCGGAGGTCATTGAGCCCCCAATTACCAGGCATTTAAATGAACTCTGGAGTCAAACCCGCTGATGAGGACTGACACCCCCCAGTATGAGAAGTGGGTTCAGTTCAGGGTCAAACTGTGTGTGTGTGTCTGTGTGTGTGTGTGTGTTTGTGTGTTAGCAGCACTGCAGCCTGTCAGTCCTGGTCAGACCACTGCTGGGAGACATTTCCGGAACACTTGGAAGTAAGTGTGTGTTGTAATGCCTACATTAGGCTGTCATAAGTGTAATGGTGTAAAGAGTGTCATAACAGTTTGTGACAGCAGGAAACAGGAAGCGTTTTATAAGTCTTGATTGGTTGACTCTGTGATGGTTGAACCTCAATTTCCAGGCTTCCTGAATGAGCCTTTGGAGTATGGTAGAATTGAATTGGAGTTCATTTTGGTAGCTGTCATCATAGCTAGCATGTTGTGGGAAATATTGTCACTCTTACAGAAATCTCATACAGTGTGTTATAACTCAAAAACAAATGTAAGTGTTGGGTCTAAATTTTCCTCCAGGAGAGTATTCCACAAACAACATTAATGAGTTGGCACGCTACTTTTCTAAACTTTTTTTCAACCAATTTGAGTAGCCATAATGATTAGCAGCCTGACTCCTTGGTCCCACTGGCCTAGTTAATTCTAGCATTGGGTTGGCTCTCTACTGCCTAAAGACCATAGCAGGCAGTGGCAGCTTCAGAGAAGTGCTGGTTAGTTAGGTTCCCAAGTTTTGCCTTTATTTTCTGACCAGGAAAAACTGGTTGTAGAGATAATGTACGGCCCCGCACACGATTGCGCCGGCACATACCTTTTTGTTAGGCAACGTTTCAACCCAAGAGTGGATCTTCGTCAGGTCAGTGATGGTGTATCTTTACCTCTGCTGCAGACAGTGTCGTTCTTGAGAGCGCACCCCTCCTCCACAGGTCCTGGAGCAGGTGGACCAGCTGCTCCACTCTCCCCACCACTGGGCCACCTCGTCGGGCTGCTGTCCCCGGATCTGGTACCTCTGGCTGTGCCGGCTCTGCCGCTGGACCTCCTCCCTCCCGTCACTACTGTCCTGGCAGAGACAGAGTATTTTACATGTGTATTACACTGTATGCACATGTGTGCGCGCGCGGGTGCTTGCTGCGTGTGTATGTCCGTCTCGATGTGGTTTAGGTTGTCCAGAACCGTTTTGTCTCTTCTTCTCTCTCCCCATAAGGAAGGCATAAGGGACAGTTGTGTTGTTTCCTATATGTGTCGGGAAAAGCCCTGTAGCTCTAACAGTAGGGTTGCTGTGCAGACTGCAGTTGGCAGCAGCAGCTGGCCGGACTGTTCCATTAAACCCCGAGCGGGTACGGAAAACGAAAAGACCGAAAATCACTTTAGGTGGCCTTCGCACAAGATTCCCATTGTAAGTGTTCCGTCTGTGTGTAGGAGGAAGGGCAGCAAGCAACGCAGTAACATGATTGACTTTGCTATGCTTCTCTCTGTTCCTGAAGTGTGTCCTCCCTCCATGAATAAGCACACACTGGGGAGTGTTTCCCTAAACCATTCGGTGAACACATTGCGACCACTTATGGTGCTCTGGTACACTTTCCACCGGACAAACCTGTTAACACGTGTTTGGATACACTGACTGGAGCAGAGTCCAAAAAGGCTGCCACTACCTCCTGGGGTATGCATTAAAACCTATAGACATTCAGAGTTTATTCCAAGTGGTGAAAGATGCAGGGGTAATACAGAAAGCAGAAACCTAACCAAAACCTGTAATCCATTTAGGAGGGAGAGAGAGGGGGAAGGAGAGAGAGAGAGGCGAGGGGGGAGAGAGAGAGAAAGAGACTAAAATTCAAAACAGAGCTGGTGGTTGGCTATGAATATCTTTTCTTTACAGAGGTAGAGACAGGCCAAGACTTTTAAGAGCATTACTGTGCTTTTGATGAGTTAGAGAGGTGGATGAGAGACTGGAGGGAGGAGGAGGAAGAGAAGGAAGGAGGGAGGGGGAATGGAGACAGAGGGAGGATTGAGGGCTGCTAAAAACGAGTGCTAGATGAAAGGGCCAGTGACTGTCTGTGAGTAACTGAAGCTGACTCCTGTTGTCTAGACTTCAGGTTAATCGTAGCCCTCTAAACCTGACCATTAGAGTGCATTAACAGCACACAGACACTGCCATGGCTGGCCACACTGTTCTAGGGCCTAGGATTTCTTCCCAATGATTAATGTTTCACACTCAATAGCTCTCAAGAGTAGAAACTCTGTTTATAGAACCTATATTCATCTGCACATTTTGAATGATTTGCAGACATTTTTTGTTTGTATTTTTAGTTTGCCTTGTAATTTTAGTTTTATAATTTTGGGAAGACTTGTGTTTGCATATTTTGCTGGTCTATAGTCTATATGACAGTCATATAGATTTCACAACACGCTCATTTTACATCACCACAAATTTGAAAACAAGAACTGGTAATGAAAAAAAAATAATAATAATTGCTCAAATCACAAAACATGAGCAAAAATCCGAAAAGACTGATAGGTCTGTAACTCAACTAGGGGGACTAGATGCTTGTCCAAACAAGAATGTGCAAGCCCCATGTGTTTTTCTGAATGCCCTCTGGATATCTAGGAATCTAAATAGACTATTTACTTTTTTAAACGTTTTAATGCTCCAGGCTCTCAAACAATGGACCTCCCGGGAAGTACAAATTAGTATACTTTTGGAGGCTGCGGCGAACGGCGTCCGGTGAGAGGGGGGGGGGGGGGCTAATTGTTAATGGGACAGTTGTATTACAATGTTACTGGAGTTAAGCGGGTCAGCTGCTGCCGCGACCGGGCACCGGTCAGGTGGATGCCATGTGGATGATTCAAGAGCCTGGGTTGTTATGCATACATCAATAATGGACATGAACCCTTGAAAATGGAAAACCATATCGTTGAAAAATGCTGTTTTCACGTATGTAGACGGTTTGAAGCTTGTCTGTAAAATGTTCCCGTAACTTTTTTTTTCATAAACTGTATTATAACATAGTTCCCTGATGTTGGTTAGTGGTAAACGAGCCGCGGCTACTTTGTTAGCCCATGGGATCCTCTTGTAATATCCCATGCCTCCAGATGACCTCCCTTCAATTTGAACTGAAGTACAATCCAGTACCGTATCCTTCCTCGTCTTCCGTCCCTGCCTCATTAGTTTTAGTCCAGTGGACCACGAAGCTCTCTAATAATGTGCAGCTACTTCAACAGCTTCGGGAAATGCCAGGCAGGCAGAAATAAAGGCTCCAGCTGGGGCTTTGATCTTAAAGCATAAAGAGTCTAGAAAATGAGTTCGGCATGAAACGGATAGCGGAAAAGAAGGCGCAAAACCTAGACTTCACTAATAGCCCACAGTACCGAATGGATTGAAATTGTTGCAGGCAAGCATGGGTTAGAAGGCTATTCCAGAAAACAGCGTAATCTCTTGCCATTTGAATGCTTTCACACAAATACCGGCATACACGAGCAGACAATTTGCGTTGAGAACAAGGATGTTTGAAGCGCACGCCTTTATGGATAAGATTTTATTTTTTTAAACAATTTTTGAATGAAAAGTATGCGATTTACCTTAATGTTGCTGGTGGATGCTCTCTCAAAAGTTCCGAATATGAAGACAGCGCTGTGAATAAGAATAATACCGAATCTTGCGCTCCAAAAACAGTACATGGTTCATTTAGGAACAAGGAGACCTCGCCCCCCCAACCTTAACCACAGCTTGAAAGGGAGGCTCGCACTAAGAGGTCTATTGGGAAGAAAATCCTTGATGCTTTCTTTAATGGCTTTACAACCTGCTGGCCCGAAGGGAAAAGGGGGTTGGTCAAGCAGGCTTTGATTGACGTTGTAGACTTGCAGAACCTTGTACCCTAAATCTGAAACCCACTTCTGGCTCTTTCAATAGTGACTACCTCCACCAGGGGTAGTGGGATAGTTCTCCTGTGTGTGTGTGTGTGTGTGTGTGTGTGTGTCTGTGCGTGCGTGCGTGCGTGAAAGAGCCAGAGAGAGAGAGAGTTTTGGGACCATAAACAAGAGAGAGTGTTTTGGCACCATAAACAAGAGAGAACATTTTCACATCGATTTGCCTATATTTATAGGGTGTAGAGAAACAACTATTGATAGTATAAAAAGGGGAAAGACCTATGGTGTTATGATGTAACAGAATGGGGAGGTAGTAGGGTAGTTGAACTCACATCTCATGTCCCCTTATGCATAAGGGAGTGACCGAAATTTACACAATTGTTACCCGGAGGAAAATGGGGGAGGGTCATGATTTTTCAATTTCAGTCAGGGAGAGGTTTTAGTATTTTAAAATGTAGTCCAGGGGAGGGTCATGTAATTTGTAATTGATTAACAAATTTAACGCAATGGTAAATCTACGCGCTGGCGGTAGGTAGCGTGGGGGAGGGGGGGGGGGGTGTAACAAATATTTCTGCTATTTTCACAACCAACAATTATCGGTGGGGTGCTGGTGGCACAAAAAGGCTGGGTTTTGATGAATTAACAAATTGTGGGTGTGTCAGGCTTGGCCCCTCACTGGCCAATCAGAACGTTCTCCAGGGCTAAATATGTGGTTGCTTCAAATTGTGTATTTACTGTCTTTTATGTATATGCATTTGAATCAACTCAATTCCAATGTTAGTCCATTATAGTTTGTTTAACCGCTTACAGAAATGAAATGACAAAATGTAGACCTTTCCCATCTTTGCTAAATATGTTAACTTGAACCTGTTTGCCGTCCACAGTGTTCTAAGTAATTGCATGGCTTCAATGTTGAAATGTATACATAGCATTTGCGCTGATATAGGGGTTAGGCCTACTGTATGGATTACATTATGGATGAGCATGGACATGCCAAACGTTGTCAATTAGCAAGATACAATTCATTATTGATAAGGCCTAAAAAAGGAAGCAAGTCATTCAAATAAAATTCGAAACAAATCAAAAACTTGTTGTAAATAGCCTATGTCTAAATCCACTTACAGGCACAATAATTACTCCCTGCGGGCATATAATAGAGTATTAAAACAATGCAGACTATGGATGGTTTTAAGCACATCCAAACAGTAGCTGAACAAAGATCCAATTTAAAGAAAAAGGGAGAATCTCCACTCACCTTTAGAGTGCTCCTAAATATAATGTTTTGTACACATATTGGAACCATCATACAGAACGCATTTACACTTCTCCAGAAGCTGAATTGCATGCGCATCATGGACCTTTTCACCATATAACCAGGACAGTGTGACTTATTCTAAGTTTGGTTTGAATAAAATGGAACGAAAAACAAGCAATCGGTTCGTTTTTTTCTTCCAACAACAACAATACATGAATATAAAATGTAATGATGTCATAAAATCATCAGGATAAAAAAACAACAACTAAGCATTGCTGTTGAACCAGCCTTCATTATAGTAGGCCTAGGGTAGGGGTAGCCTACAGAAGGATTTGGGTTTCACAAATGTGAAACGGGAAACGAGCAATTGTTACAGGAAAATAACTTCTAAATGCAAAGTTTACCGGTATTCACCGAGGTTCTCGTCTCTCGTTTCATGATGGGCATGGACACACGTAGCCTACATCCAGGCTGTATCACATCCGGTCGTGATTGGGAGTCCCATAGGGCAGCGCACAACTATCCCAGCGTCGTCCAGGTTTGGCCGGGGTAGGCCGTCATTGTAAATAAGTATTTGTTCTTAACTGACTTGCCTAGTAAAATAAAGGTTAAATAATTACTTTTTTTTTTTTTTTTTTACATCATGGAGGGGACTGATGTTCTGTTCAGTTTGAGAGGGAGAGCATGAAGATGAGAAGGAGGACCGGAGGTAAGCTTGCTACTGCTATAATATATTTTAATAAAAAACACATGTTTAGTTGCCCTTAATGAAGCTATTTATCAGAGTTATTGACCTCACAATAAGACATATTCGAGTCATTTACATAACTTTACATTAATATGAAGCAGCAGCCGTGGAGATGGACAGTGCATGGGTGCTGAAAGTTGGCTAATTTGAGAAGTCCTAATTTATTTAAACAGTCTTCATTTTAATGTGACTTGAGGCTATTCACAACAAGAGGGCTTTGTGTTGGAGCCTATTTCTTCCTATTCAAGAAATAAGAGGTCGGTCAACCTGTTTGACAGACTCAATTATAGTCTAGTATCCATAGATTTTGTCAACCAATTCCGTCAGTCACCACGCACTCCTCAAATATCTTAGTGTCAGTGAGTGAAGGGCTTAAAACCAGGGCTCAAATTGAGGAGTATGTGAGGGTATTGTGGCTTTTCACTTTGTTCTCAGATCAGCTGTTATTTGGAGCCACGGAGTCTGCTAGCTCAGTGCTAGGGATACTTAGCAAGGCTCCGGCCCCAGTAAATCCATGTCCATACAGGGCAACCATATCCGTAAAGGACAAGCACCCACTGTGTGTCGTCTGCCCGAGTCTCGAACACATGGAAGCAGCATTCAACGACCCCCGGTCATGCATCCATTGTAAAGATTTTACTGCTAACACCATCCATCGGAGAGTGCAGAGAGCAGCCCAATGTGGTTCGTCTCACACACTGCCTTCGAGCGGGGAGACCTCACAGACCAAGCCCTCATGGGTCGACAACATGGATGACTATCCCAAGGACCTCTACCCACTTTTCCAGGGCTTGGCCCTGGAGGAGGGGGAAGGGGACTTCGTCATCAGCGGAGGAAGAAGAGGACAAGGAAGTGCAAGTCGTTACCTCTAGGCCCTCTTCTGCCCTTAGCGGGGTATCGGTAGAGGATGACAGATATTTGGTCAGTGATGTCTTCAAACGGGCAGCGACCACACTCAGCATTGAGTGGCCCTAACCCAGAGAGGGACTGGTAGGACAGAAGGAAACTCCCCTCTCTCCCTGTCCCAGGCATGCATCTCCACCCAGCTATCCCAGCTTGCGTGGTGGAAGCCAAGCGCAATTGGGACAAACCCTTGACCGGCAAGGTCCACACCAGACTTATTGCAAGCATGAATGTCAAGGACATTGAGGAGCTGGGCCTCAGCAAGCCACCGGTGGTCAAGCCGTCACTGGCTAACCACCCAGTTACAGTTCCGTCACTAACAGACACTTCTCCCTGGTAAAGATGGAACATTTCTTCACATCCATCTACCAAAAGGTCTGTGTGTCTTCTGCACGTTCTGTACGGGTGTTGAAAGTTATGTCCCTACTGTTGTCATACCAGGCCAATTTGATGCTAGAGATGCATAATAATTGAAAGAAGGAAAGGGAAGCCTTCAACTTCTGCCTGCTACATAAACCCAGGAATTGTGGCTACCTGGCCTACCCCTCCACAAGCCAAGGCTTTGTGGCTACCTGGCCTACCCCTCCACAAGCCAAGGCTTTGTGGCAGGAAGAGGCCAATTTGCTGGCGCCAAGGCTTTCCACGGGAAGCCCCCAGCAACGCAGTGGGCATCAACACCACAGTTCAGAACCCCAGTGGGGAAAATGGTCCTTCGCAGAGCAATGCAGTGAAACGGAGACTCGCTCCATCGCCACCAGAAGGAGCTCTGGCACCACTAGTGAGCGAGAGTCTACCAGCCTGTGGGCTACTTGCCACGAGAGCAGGGAATTGGCGGGCATGCACAGTCCAGCCTTGGGTCTGGTCCACAGTTACAAAGGGATACAGACTAGAGGTTGACATGGGAACAGGACTCCTTCGGGTCTTGCGGGCCCGCAGGATTCTGGCAGGAAGGAATATGAAGTTCTACAGTCAAGATTGGGACAGGATGGGACAGGATCAACAGTCAACAGGAACGGGCAGTACAGGAATCGTTATGAACTGAGTTTTTGGGGCGATTAATATGTTGTGTGGAGCATTTCATAAAAACAACAACTGTGTAGGCTAGGCCTAATATAGTTTCCTAAAAAATATATATATAAAAACTAAAATACCTCATTCCACTCTCATACCTCGTTCCAGTAGTACATGGCTTGTAAAAAATGTAGCGGTTTAATCAAAGAGGCTACCAACTGGAGAGCGGGACAAGCGGCCTGAAGCGGCATAGCTGCTCTACTTACTTTACCGTCAAGCCCAATTGTTCGCGTATTAAACTAAACCTGTGACATCTGAGGTGAATAGTGAAATAAAAATAGATTGACTTATGCAGTTCTGCCACTCAGGTTATTATGTATTTTTTTATGTTCATGTTGTAAATGTTAGTGTGCTGTAAATGTTTATATGTGCGCAGTGCTCAGCTGTAGGCTACAGGTTTATGCCGGTGTTATGTGCAGGCCATCCTGCTGGGGTCTCTGTCTTCATCCTTCAGCCTTAATCGATATGCATTTAGGTAATTTAGAATACGTTCATATCTAGAGCAATTTAGGCCTTCAGTCAGTGCATTTAACTAAAATAGGTAAGACAAACATCACAGTCGCATATTACTGAAATGATTTGTAATACTTCCTAAACGAATACAACAGCCTTATATTTCTGCGTTCAAAAATTAGCACGGGATGGGAGTGATTTTTATCGGGAAAGGTTGCGAAAGTTCCACGGTTATAGAACCGTTGCAGGCTCAGGTCTGTACTTGACAAGACGAGACAGGAAGGAGTTTTCACTCCCGTGTCAATCTTTAGTACAGACTGCAGTTCGTTCTGAGACTACCCGTTTTCAATGGAATTTTGGAATCAGTAGCAACTGGCGACTAAGCACTAGGCATGCTAGAGCAGGCAATCTCCATTCTATTAACAAAGGGGCTATCAGGGCGATACCAGCGGCAGAGAGCCACCTCAGTTTCTACTCTTGGTATATCCTGCTTCCCCAAAAAGGGGGAGGGGTTTGCCCCATTCCGGACCTACGTGTCCTCGACAGCTATCTGGAGAAGCTCACGTTCCGTATGTTTAAGTTCAATACTGTCTCGCTCTATTTGTCGAGGCAACACCACAGTCGATCTGCAGGACGCTTCTTTTCACATAAGCATCCTGCCAGCAGGTTTGCTTTTCAAGGCACAGCCTATGAATACTTTGCTGTTCGATTCGTTCAAGAGGTGCCTCTGAGTGCTGGAGTTGATGGCGTCCACCATCTCATCAGTACCTCTCGGGCCTAATGAGGATGAAAGACTTGATGAGGATAATGAGGATGAAAGACCAGCGTTGGGGTGTTTGCCCAACGTCTGTGTGCACGACATCACCTCAATCAAAGGTATTTATAAAGCCCTTTTCACATCAGCAGATGTCACAAAGTGCTATACAGAAACCCAGCCTAGAACCCCAGACAGCAAGCAAGAAAGGCAGGAACCTAGGAAGAAACGTAGAGAGGAAACAGGCTCTGAGGGGTGGCCATTTATCTTCTGGCTTTGCTGGGTGGAGATTATAAGAGTACATGGCCATTTAAGGCCAGATTGTTCTTCAAGATGTTGAAATGTTCATAGATGACCAGCAGGGTCAAATAATAATCACGGTGTTTGTAAAGGTTGCAACAGGTCAGTACCTCAGGAGTAAATGTCAGTTGGCTTTTCATAGCCGAGCATTCAGAGGTCGAGACCGCAGGTGCGGTAGAGAGAGAGAGAGAGTCGTAAACAGCAGGTCCGGGACAAGGTAGCACGTCCAATGAACAGGTCAGGGTTCCCTAGCCACAGGCAGAACAGTTGAAACTGGAGCAGCAGCATGACCAGGTGGTCCTGAGGCATGATCCAAGGGCTCTGGTCCTCCGGGAGGGGAGGGAGAGAGAGAATTAGAGGGAGCATACGTAAAATTCATACAGGACGCCAGATAAGATAAGACATGTTCACCTCTGCATGTCTCTCGGCTCTCCATCACTGGTTGGCACAGTTCACGAGGGGAATGCAATAAACGGAGTGTGGACCCCACAACTCTGTATTGCGCACATAAATTACCTTGAATTGCTGACAATGTTTCTTTGTGATAGCTACTTGCAGGGGTGCAACTTTCACTGGTGTTGGGAGGGACATGACCCTCACACATTCAGAACCCCCCCACACACTTTTATCATTGCACTGTGATACAAAAAGGGACAACTGTGTGCTTTAGGACAATGCGAAAGCCTCAGAGCGGTCAGGTAGGTTGTTAGGTGGTTTCAGCCGGCTGGATTTAGGAGCAAACCAAGTGGACACCACTGAGCGTGTGAACAGAGGCAACTGTAGTCTGCGTATCTGCCTTTTCTACGAGTTGTAAAAGCAAGCAGAGCAGAAACTGGCCACACTTTATTTGACTGATGTAGCTGGCAAGGTAACTGCTGTTTGACTTAGCAGAAAAAAAGTATTTATTCCATGTGCCGAGCTAGTAGCGTAACTGACATGTAATGTTAGCAAATGTTTCATCCCCTCTCGACTGAAGTTCTGTCTGAAGTGAATGAACTAGCTTGCTAACATTAGTTAGCTAATAGCTACCACAGTCAGTTCAGCTCTAGCTACAGTATCTGTCAGATAAAAGTATCTAACAGATGTGTGTATGGAAATGTTTTGTATCCTATGTTTTGTCCCGTTTCAACAGAAGTAAATTCACTTGGCTAGTTTTCGCCAGTTGATGTAGCTACCATTACAGATAGCCAAAAGTTGTCTAACGTTAGCTAGCTCACTAACTTTAGCTATTATTTCTGCCTCAATCACACTAGATCTGAATCAAACGATGAAAACAGCGGCCAAACAATTGAAGACCGATATTTTAACGTTTTTTTACAGCGCAATGTGAGTTTTTATTAGAGTCAGTATAGTATTGTAACGTTATTGATTTGTCAATTTCCCTACTGTAGTTAATTCCCTACTTCTCAATGACATGGTATAAACAGCTCTACAGCCTTCACTGTCATGATGCACAGTCAGTACACAACACTATGCTCATCGTGTCTTAGCAGGATCAGATGGTGACAGAGGTCTCAGCATGGTCAGACAGCCAGGGAAGACCAGTCTGTGACTGCTGAGCATAACTTTTTCAGATGCAACACTTTATTCTCTCTGTGCAACAAACACTGCATGAAGGCTCAGGCTAAGACTCAGATGCAGACACAGGAGATGGATAGTACGAGTCTCAAGGGGCAGGCAAAAGGTAAGTCAAAGCAGGCAAAGAGTTGTAATCCAAATCAGAATCAAGCAGGTACAGGACGGCAGGCAGGATCAGGGTTAGGACAGGCAGAAAGGCCAGAACTGGAAAGACTAGGAAAACAAAAACTAGCGCACAGGAAACACAGGAACACGCTGGTAGGACAGAACGGGACAAGACGAACTGGCAACAGACAAACAGAAAACGCAGGTATAAATACACAGGGGATAATGGGGTGGAGATGGGAGACATCTGGTGGGAGGTGGAGACAAACACAAAGACAGGTTAAACAGATCAGGGTGTGACACACTGGACAAGACAGAAGTTTCAAAGATTGAAACAATTTGAAGGCAGTTTGACAAACCTCAAAATTTGATTTCCAAACTGTATCAAGGGTTGATAGAGGCTTTTCCTGATTACACAAAACATGTAAAACAAAAAATATGAGGAAGACCTGGGAGACACTATTGATAATGATGAATGGATACGGATATGTTTTAATGCCCATTCATGTTCATATAATCCCAGACCGTCCATAGAATAATATATGCCACACTCAGAAATGTAATACCTCTGCTGGAGTTGTAAAACACAAAAGGGGGCATACTGTATTTGCATATGTTATGATCTTGTGAAGGGTGGCTGAATTATGGCAAAGAGTATGTTATTTTATCTCAGCATGTCTACAGATTCTCCTTTTTCCCTGTTTTTGTTTGCTTGGAAATGTTGATATTTCAGACTTATAAGAAGAAACTGTGTAACCATAGCATTTATAGAAATGCATTGCCATTCATTGGAAGGTTGATGGCTCCTTTCTCCTCCAACAATGTCACAATGGATGGCAGAAATGTCAAGTTACGTATCACTTGATTTGATTTATTACAAGTTTAAGGTTACACTGTGCAACTTTCATAAGGTCTGGAATATTGTATGACAAAAGGGGACTGTATTGAAACATTCTTTTTTTGTTGTCAAGCACTCACAAATAGATTACATTTTTTATGTCACACCATAAGGGTAGGCAACAACACATCCGTCACGCTGATCCTCAACACGGGGGCCCCTCAGGGGTGCGTACTTAGTCCCCTCCTGTTCTCCCTGTTCACTCACGACTGCGTGGCCAAGCACGACTCCAACATCATCGTTAAGTTTACTGACTACACAGCGGTGGTGGGCCTGATCACCGACAACGATGAGACAGCCTATAGGGAGGAGGTCAGTGCCAGGACAGCAACCTCTCCCTCAACGTGGGGAAGACAAAGGAGATGATCGTGGACGACAGGAAAAGGAGGGCCGAACATGCCCCCATTCACATCAACGGGGCTGTAGTGGAGCGGGTCGAGAGTTTCAAGTTGCTTGGTGTCCACATCACCAACAAACTATCATGATCCAAACACACCAAGAAAGTTGTGAAGAGGGCACTACAACATATTTTCCCCATCAGGAGACTGAAAAGATTTGGCATGGGTCCCCAGATCCTCAAATAGTTCTACAGCTGCACCATCGAGAGGATCCTGACTGGTTGCATCACAGCCTGGTATGGCAACTGCTCAGCATTCAACCGTAAGGCGCTACAGAGGGCCAAGCTTCCTGCCATCCAGGACCTATATACCAGGCGGTGTCAGAGGAAGGCCCCAAAGAATTGTCAAAGACTACAGACCCAAGTCATAGACTGTTCTCTCTGATACCGCACGGCAAACGGTCGCAGAGCACCAGGTCTAGGTCCGAAAGGCTCCTTAACAGCTTCTACCCCCAAGCCATAAGACTGCTGAACAATTAATCAAATGGCCACCCAAACTATTTGTACTACCCCCCTTTGTTTTTACACTGCTGCTAATCGCTGTTTATTATCTATGCATAGTCAATTTACACCTACCTACATGTACAAATTACATCGACTAACCTGTACCGGTAGCCCCTGTATATAGCCTCATTATTGTTATTTTATTGTGTTACTTTTTAATATTTTTTTTACTTTAGTTTATTTAGTAAACATTTTCTTAACTCTATTTTCTTAAAACTGCAGTGTTGATTAAAGGCTTGTAAGTAAGCATTTCATGGTAAGGTCTACCTACACCTGTTGTATTCAGTGCATGTGACAAATAAAATTAGATTTCATGTTTTTTTTATTTTTTGTGCACCTGTCTCAGTGGACTAATCAATTGAGGAGGCTGCGGGGATGCCACGGTCCAAGAATATAGGATTGTGGCTCAGATGCACAAGGCACGTCTCTCTCCAGAATGTGCTCTGTCTCGATTCCAGGCTGTATCACAACCGGCTGTGATTGGGAGTCCCGTAGGGAGGCGTACAATTGGCCCAGTTTCGTCCGGGGAGGCCCTTCTCTCGTCAACGGTTGTCACATTGTATTGTGGAAGCTCTTATATTGGCCTATAATAGCAAGGGGTTCCAGCCTCCGGAGAGCCTGAGGGCTCACTTCACCAGAGGTATGGCTACATCTTGAGCACTGTTCAAGGGCATCTCCTTACAGGGGATTTGCGATGCGGCTTGTTCGGCATCCCCACTTATATTGTGTTCTACCGGTTAGATACCACTGCACCTTCATTGGGGCCTCTGAGGGTTGATATGTGAGACCACCTGGCTTCAGAGAGCATGTGCGATATGGGAGTTAGCCATAACCCATAGTGAGATATAGAAACAAATAATTGAAAGAGAATGTAAGGTTACTTGCGTAACCTAGGCTCTCTGATATGAGTGAGATATCTCATCACGTTCCTCTACTCGCAAGAGTGTGAGGACGTTTGGCACGCTCGAGGATGACCAGAGGGCGGGCGACAGACGTGTATGATTGGTTCTTCGAGCTACTTAGAGATTCTGGTGAATCCTACAGTGAAATATTTCACTTATAATATCAGAAAGCTGGGGTTACTTTTTCTTTATTTTATCTTTATTTATACAGGTTTTTTTTCTCATTGAGATAACATCCCTTTTCCAAGAGAGACCTGGTCCAATAGCAGCATTATGCAAGCAACATTACGTTTCCTGGAGAGCATATCCTCTTTGTCCTGGTCTTTTCAAGGAAATAATGTCTTACAAATCCTATAAACACAGACACAATGTTTCTGGCAATGAGTGAACAATGCATAGGATATGCTGTGCAAGACCAACTTTTCTAATGCCAGTCAAAAATGGTTAGAGTTCCACAGCAAAGGCAAAAATATTATATTTTCCATGCTGTGAGAAAGCATGTTTGAATGAATATGCCACGAAGTTTATTTTGTCTCGAGTATATATTATACTGTTTACATTATTTTATTGATTACACAAACTTAAACTCACATTCATTCTCTCAGTTCTAGAAGAATGTTGCTTTTGTCTTCCTCAGGAAACATGGTTACGGACTTTGATTGAATAGAACCCCAACAACTGTTCCACTTAAAGCCGAAAATCTATGAAAACGGTATATTCTACTAAATAGTCTTATGGAAATCAAACCCAGCCCCAACAACTGGAAATAAAGCCTGCAGCTATGTTTCACTTGGTTTTCTGGCCAAATCTCTCCATGTTTCCATCAATGTGTATAAGCTGTTCCATATGGAGCGATGTAAGAAGAGGGAGTTGAAAACACAAGAGAAGACAAGGGGGACTTATTTGTATGTTTTGTATTAGTTACGGTTATCATTGTATCTGAATTATTTAATGCTCCCCCACAGAAGGTCTTACATAGATGCCAATGTAATATTTATGGAGGGCTTTGATGTCTCTTTGAGGAACAGATTGCAGGAGATTTCCCCTTTAGCTAATCTGCTGAAATATCTTTCCCATGGTTGCACCATCCCATCTGAACTCCAACCAGACAATAGTATACCACCTAGGATAATGCAAGCTTGTTCTTGTGTTACCGTAAATATAGAGGTTTGACTGGAGAGGCATGTTCAGACGTTTCACCCCCCCCCACCCCCCAAAAAAAGTTCCTGTCAGAATCCCTCTTTTAGGAATTCACTATACACGTGGTTCACTGAACACATCCTATGGAATACCATGCAAAACATTTGACTTCAAAGTCATCTATAACGTTCAAAGTTGTTGGGGGAGGAAAGGGAACTGTATCGAATTTAAAACAGTCCTAAAAACAAATCTTTGGACATGTGTTCGGGCTGACCATTATTAGATACCACAAACTCTCCAATCTGTGTCTGTTATCAGATTCAAAATCTTTAAAAAAAATCTTCCCATGGTGTATTACTTTCTTATTACTTCTAAAGGGAAAGAGGTAAATCAATAAGACGTCATACCCAACAAACAACTCCAACCGATTTCAATCACACACAGGTACCCATTAAAGAGGACCTCTAGTGGCTGTGGCATAGTTGTTGGTGTGTGTCAAAGCGTCAACGTCAACCTCCCGAGCTGCCCCAAACTGCTGGAGGGCTCTGTACCTACACAATAGACTGTTGTTCTAATAGCTTTGAATGAGGGGTGCCAAGCAACAAGGATCTGCATCTCTCACACTTAAATAAACACTGACATATGCACATTCCATAGCACAGGGAATTATCAATCAAGTATTACTCAACCACGAGAACTATCCTTCAAATCAAAGTTTATTGGTCTCGTACACAGATTTGCAGATGTTAACACAGGTGCAGTGAAATGCTTGTGTTTCTAGCTCCAACAGTGCAATAATAATATCTAGCAATAAAAATGCAATACACATTTTAAAAACCATACACAAAGAATGCATAAAAATGAAGCAATTAAGAAATATCAGAATGAACAATGTCAGAGACCGGAATATAAATATACTGTATATATACATATAATGGTGTGTAAAGAAAGCATGGTCAGTATATGAATAGAAAAGTGTGTACAAGGCATCCTGAGTGGTGCAGTGGTATAAGGCACTGTATTGCAGTTTTGAGGCTGTCAGTACAGCCTGGGGTTCGATCCTAGGCTGTGACACAACCGGCCGTTACTGGGAGTCCCATAGGGAGGTGCACAATTGGCCCAGTGTAGTCTGGGTTAGGAGAGGGTTTGGCTCATTGCGCTCTAGTGACTCCTTGTGGCAGGCCTGTCAGCTGAATGGTGTTTTCTCTGACACATTGGTGCAACTGGCTTCCGGGTTAAGCGAGTGTGTTTTAAAATGTGCGGATGTTTCTGAGGATGCATGACTCAATTTTCATCTCTCTCTCTCTCTCTCTCTCTCTCTCGCCTGTTGGGACTATATCAACACTGGCCTAATGAAACAAATACCAAAAGTTTTTTTTTTTGGTAGAGTCGCAGCGACGAGACAAGATCGAAATCATGAAATTGGGGTGAAAAAGGGAGTAAAAATGCCTCAAATAAATTTAAAAAGATGTGTGCAGTAGTTATATAGGATGAGACATCAGTATAATACAGTTAATACATACATATAACGTGGGTGAGACAATATGTCAAGATTATTAAAGTGATGGCTAGAATACAGTATATACTGTACATTTAAAGTACGCAAACATTAGTAATGGAAAACTCTACCTAAAACAACATTTTGGTATTTGTTTCATTAGGCCAGTGTTGATATAGTCCCAAAATGTTTTGCATGTCAACAATCAAGTTCTCAAGATATATTGAATTTAATTTATTTTGGGTAACAGACATATACAACAAAATGTACAAATGTACAATGCCTGAAGGCCAGGCGTCACGTCTGGAGGAAACCTGGCACCATCCCTACGGTGAAGCATGGCGGTGGTAGCATCATGCTGTGGGGATGTTTATCAGTGGCAGGGACTGGGAGACTAGTCATTAAAGGTGCTTCAACAAAGTACTGAGTAAAGAGACTGAATAGTTCTATAAATGCGATATTTCCATTTTTTTAATATAAATTTTAAAAATTAAATAAATAAATAATTGTTTTCGATTTGTCATTATGGGGTATCGTGAGTAGATTGATGAGGAATAGTTTTTATGTCATCCATTTTAGAATAAGTCTGTAATGTAACAAAATGTGAAAAAATGTGGGTCCTTCCGGACAAGTCAGTTACAATTACACATACCCGAGACCCGTGATAATCATATCAGATCCGACCCGACCTGTGACATTATTTAGAATTCTGGATCCGGACCCGCTCAGGTCCCAGATCGGGTCTCGGGTATTTGGGTACAGGTGGATCCGTGAAGACCTTTAGTTTGTACACATCCATGTTCCCAGTTTTGCGCGTGAATGCTACCTAGGTTTGGATCAAGTTCTAATCATCACAATGGGAACAACATCCTCTATGCACTTCCTGATGAACCCCGTCACCGAGTCCGTGTATACGCCAATGCTATTCTCAGAGGTGACCCAGAACATTTCCCAGTCTGTGTGATCAAAACAATCTTGAAGCATTGATTCCAATTAGTCTGACCAACATTAAACAGTATATACCACGGGAGCTTCTTGTTTAAGTTTCTGCCTATAGGTGGAAAGGAGCAGAATGGAGGTGTGATCTGATTTGTCGAAGGGAGGGCACACAAGAGAAGTGTTGTTAGAATTTCGATAGCGTTTTCCTCCGATTTCCTTTATTAAAGTCCACAGCTTCAATAACTGAGGCCTCTGGATATGCGGTTTTCAGTTTGCACATAGTCCAGTGTAGTTCCTTGAGAGCCGTTGCGGTGTCTGCTTGGAGGGGAATATACAGGGCAGTAATGATGACCCCAAAAAATTATCTTGGGAGGTAATGCGGTCGACATTTGATGGTGAGGTATTCCAGATTGGGAGATCAAATGGACTCGAGTTCCTGTACATTACCACAATCACCACACAATCCACCTTTCTTTTTTACGGACAGTTCTTTCTTCCTGTCCACGCGATGGACAGAGAACAATATATCCGGAGAGATCCATGATTCCGTAAAACACAAGTTACAGTCCCTGATGTCTCTCTGGAAGGAGATCCTTGCCCTGAGCTTGTCTACTTTATTGTCCAGGGACTGAACATTAGCGAGTAATAAACTCGGAAGTGGTGGATGGTATGCCTGAGTCTGACTAGGGCCTCACTCCTTCGACCTCTTCTCTGGTGACTGTTTTTTGGCGCAGCCCCTGGGATGACTAGAGCTGCCTCAGGAAGTTCAAACAAAGGATCCAGATCAGGTAAGTCGAATTTCTGCTTGAATTTCTGGTGAGTGACCGGCAATCTAATATCCAAAAGTTATTTCCCGGCTGTAGGTAATAATATAAGAAACGTTCTGAACAAATAATGTAAGAAATAACACCCCCCCCCCCCCAAAAAAAAACGACATACTGCAAAGTTGGTTAGGATCTAGAAACAGGGTGGCCGTGTCTGTTGGCACCATTTTCAGAGGAGGGTGAGGTTATTGTAACTTGTTTGAGAAGATTGAGAGAGTATTTTTAGATGTTTTTAAGTGCACATACCATTGAATCTTTCTATTCACCCTGGATACCCGAAGCATAGTAAATGAAGATACAGAACACTCATATGTTACGTTTGGCATGTATTCATTTGTTGCAAAATGCAATTCGTATGATATGTTACGAATTACAATTCGTATAATACATTACGAATTTGCAATACGTATGATACAGTATGTTACGAATTTCAATTTGTTGTGCCTAGTGTTAGCTTGGCTAGCAGTTGGGTTAGGGTTTAAGGTTAGGGTTAAGCCGGGCGTACACTCCACGACTTTGGCACTGATGTAGCTGTCCCAGACAAGTTTTTGCGATTGGAGACAAAATCCCCAATGTCATTGCCTACTCATGCTGGTGGCCATAGAGACACAATCTGAAGTCTACCGATCCCGTCTTTGAGCCATCCCAGACGTTGCAATATTTTCAAATGTTTGATTTTATCTGCACAAAATGTGCAATGCTCTTGTAGTGTGAGATGTGCAACGACAAGTTGAGAACGGTGATCAGCAGTAGCCAATGAGAGCTCGCCAGAGAAGAAGAAAAAGATGATGATGTTGTATTGCATCACCCAGAATGTGTAGACTATCGAGCAAGAGCGATGACTACTACTAATATGCAGGTGTACTTTTTAACCAAAGCCAAAGTATCAAATCAATACAGCTCTGAAGTTCACAAGCAATGTTATTCAATAAAAAATATATTGGCTAGATATTTCAACTCTGTATGGCAAGCGTGAATGTCTTACTGAAAACGTTTGAGGCTGCTTTGAGCCACAGCTCATTCTAGCTACATTACCAATCTAATCACGTCATCACATCATTGTTTTCACGAGACTGCGTGGTATCAAGAATCCTCACGATCAAATGAAAAATCTTGTAGTGTGTGACCCCTGTCTGTGCCACATTGTTTAGTGTGCGCACCACTATGTTGGCAAGAGAAAAAACTACAGGAAAGACGGTTGTTTAATGTGAGAGGCTAAGTGATGTAAGGTTAAAGGGTTAAGGTTAGGGGAAGGGTTAGCTAACACGCTAAGTAGTTGCAAAGTAGCTATAAAAGTACTAAGTAGTTGCTAAGTTGCTAATTAGCTAAAATTGTCCGTGATGAGGTTCAAACACCCAACCTTTGGGTTGCTAGACGTTTGCATTATATGTTGGCTTTTGCGTTAAGTAACCCTATGACAATTGTTTATAGGCAGATTATTTCACTTATAATTCACTGTATCACAATTCCAGTGGGTCAGCAGTTTACATACACTAAGTTGACTGTGCCTTTAAACAGCTTGGAAAATTCCAGAAAATGTTGTCATGGCTTTAGAAGCTTCTGATAGGCTAATTTACATAATTCGAGTCAATTGGAGGTGTACCTGTGGATGTATTTTAAGGCCTTCCTTCAAACTCAGTGCCTCTTTCCTTGACATCATGGAAAAATAAAAATAAATCAAACCAAGACCTCAGAAAAATGTGTAGACCTCCACAAGTCTGGTTCATCCTTGGGAGCAATTTCCAAATGCCTGAAAGTACCATGTTCATCTGTACAAACAATAGTACGCAAGTATAAACACCATGGGACCACGCAGCCGTCATACCGCTCAGGAAGGAGACGCGTTCTGTCTCCTAGAGATAAACGTACATTTGTGCGAAAATGCAATCAATCCCAGAACAACAGCAAAGGACCTTGTGAAGATGCTGGAGGAAACAGGTACAAAAGTATCTATATCCACAGTAAAACGAGTCCTATATCGACATAACCTGAAAGGCCGCTCAGCAAGGAAGAAGCCACTGCTCCAAAACTGCCATAAAAAAGCCAGACTACGGTTTGCAACTGCACATGGGGACAAAGTGCGTACTTTTTGGAGAAATGTCCTCTGGTCTGATCAAACACAAATAGAACTGTTTGGCCATAATGACCATTGTTATGTTTGGAGGAAAAAGGGGGATGCTTGCAAGCCAAAGAACACCATCCCAATCGTGAAGCACGGGGGTGGCAGCATCATGTTGTGGAGGTGCTTTGCTGCAGGAGGGACTGGTGCAATTCACAAAATAGATGGCATCATGATGTAGGAAAATTATGCGGATATATTGAAGCAACATCTCAAGACATCAGTCACGAAGTTAAAGCTTGGTCGCAAATGGGTCTTCCAAATGGGCAATGACCCCAAGCATACTTCCAAAGTTGTGGCAAAATGGCTTAAGGACAACAAAGTCAAGGTATTGGAGTGGCCATCACAAAGCCGTGACCTCAATCCTATAGAAAATTGGTGGGCAGAACTGAAAAAGCGTGTGCGAGCAAGGAGGCCTAGAAAACTGACTCAGTTACACCAGCTCTGTGTAATGGGCCAAAATTCACCCAACTTATTTTAGGAAGCTTGTGGGGCTTGCCTGGCCGGTTCCCCTCTCTCCACTGGGATTCTCTGCCTCTAACCCTATTACAGGGGCTGAGTCACTGGCTTACTGGTGCTCTTTCATGCCGTCCCTAGGAGGGGTGCGTCACTTGAGTGGGTTGAGTTACTGATGTGATCTTCCTGTCTGGGTTGGCGCCCCCCCTTGGGTTGTGCCGTGGCGGAGATCTTTGTGGGCTATACTCGGCCTTGTCTCAGGATGGTAAGTTGGTGGTTGAAGATATCCCTCTAGTGGTGTGGGGGCTGTGCTTTGGCAAAGTGGGTGGGGTTATATCCTTCCTATTTGTCCGGGGGTATCATCGGATGGGGCCACAGTGTCTCCTGACCCCTGCTGTCTCAGCCTCCAGTATTTATGCTGCAGTAGTTTGTGTCGGAGGCTAGGGTCAGTTTGTTATATCTGGAGTACTTCTCCTGTCTTATCCGGTGTCTTGTGTGAATTTAAGTATGCTCTCACTAATTCTCTCTTTCTCTCGGAGGACCTGAGCCCTAGGACCGTGCCTCAGGACTACCTGGCATGATGACTCCTTGCTGTCCCCAGTCCACCTGGCCGTGCTGCTGCTCCAGTTTCAACCGTTCTGCCTGCGGCTATGGAATCCTGACCTGTTCACCGGACGTGATACCTGTCCCAGACCCGCTGTTTTCAACTCTCTAGAGACAGCAGGAGTGGTAGAGATACTCTTAATGATTGGCTATGAAAAGCCAACTGATTGGCTCTCTAGGTTTCTTCCTAGGTTTTGGCCTTTCTAGGGAGTTTTTCCTAGCCACCGTGCTTCTACACCTGCATTGCTTGCTGTTTGGGGTTTTAGGCTGGGTTTCTGTACAGCACTTTGAGATATCAGCTGATGTACGAAGGGCTATATAAATAAATTTGATTTGATTTGGAAGGCTACCCGAAACGTTTGACCCAGGTGAAACAATTTAAAGGCAATGATACCAAATACTAATTGAGTGTATGTAAATTTCTGACCCACTGTGAAGGTGATGAAAGAAATGAAAGCTGAAATAAATCATTCTCTCTACTATTATTCGGACATTTCACATTCTTAAAATAAAGTGGTGATCCTAACTGACCTAAGACAGGGAATTTTTACTGGGATTAATTGTCAGGAATTGTGAAGAGCTGAGTTTAAATGTATTTGGCTAAGGTGTATGTAAACTTCCGACTTCAACTGTATATGTTATGGCTAGTCTACGAGACCAGGCTGTTCTCTTCTATTTTTAAGACACACCTTTAGAACTAGAACACAGAATAAAGTGCCTTAGCAAAGGTGAGATGAAATTACATGAAAATACATGACTGTCTCTGGCCACCTGACATTATATAATTTGAGAAACAAGAGTTCATTAACCCAAAAGAAGAGAATCAAAAGTCTGTTGCAAGTAAAACATACAATATTGGCATTATTATGAAATACACCCTGTATTGTGGCTGTTCACTAAAGAATATATGAAGAATAATACTCACTTATCTTATTAATTTCCACATTGCTGGAATGTTGGTAGAATCATTTCCATCACATAAAACGATGCTGACAGAAGTAATCCCCTGGATGGCGCTATCGCGTAAAGGTTCGCCATCGGGGTAAGCCTTATCCTCACACATTTTCCCTTTATTTCTACCACAAATAGCCTATTCTCAAAGTAGGTCAGATTTATGAGCTTTAATGACTTTAAATCAAAATCGAATAAAATGTTATACGTCACATGCTTCATAAACAACATGGGTAGACTAACAGTGAAATGCTTACTTACCAACAATGCAGAGAGAAAAAAAATATATATATATATATATATATACAGTACAAATAATAATAGGAGGAATAGATACACAATGAGTAATGATAACTTGGCTATACCGAGTCAATGTGCAGGGGCATTAGGACATTTAGGGAGATATGTTCATATAGCTGGTGCGGCAGGTAGCCTATTGGTTAAGAGCGTTGGGCCAGTAATAAAGGTCGCAGGTTTGAATCTGCAAGCCGACTAGGTAAAATATCTGATTATGTGCCTTTGAGCAAGGCACTTAACCCTAACTACTCCTGTAAGTCGCGCTGGATAAGAGAGTCTGCTAAATGACAAAAAATGTAGGGCTAAAGTGACTAGGAAGCAACGTACGTGATGAGTTAGTTTGCGGTCCATAAAATAAAATTACCTATAACAATAGCCTACTAGCCAGGAATTTAAATGAAGTTCACTCAAACATTTCCCAAGAGGCATTTAGGCTACAGTTTAGATGGGGCTATAAAATTAAAAAGAAAGAACATCCCTTCTAACGTTATTGTTTCACATCCAATCTGTGGGACAGACTCCACCCTGTATCCAATATGGTCAAGTCCTTCCCACCTATCCATAACCAACCATGTTCATTCACCTCCAACTATCAACAGGGATCATACCTATCACTTACAGTGAAGGCAACACAATGCTTTTCACCTGAGAGGATTCAAAATTCATTTCGGATTCATTTCTATTGAAAGATCACAGACATTTACTTTAACCATGGACATTTTCTTAAAAAATGTGGATATTTCAAACTAGTTGATTTCTTTTAGAATTCGCTGCAGATCGTTTCAAAGGTATACTTTTTTGATTGGCAACGTTTCAACTGGGCACCAGGTAATTTAGATGATGATGTCTAGGTTGCAGCTATTGCTCCTGTTGTGGTGCGCCATCGCCCTCACTTGGGCACCAGTCGCATCCAGCGATGTGATGGAGAACTCTTTGACAGATGTCCATGATGGAATTAAAGAGCAACTAGAACAGACCGAGGGACCACTTCTGGATGATGAGATGGACAACCAGGAGAACGTTTTAACTCAGGTATTTACGACCTCGCTCTGAATTTGTTCGGATTGACAGGCTAGTTTTACGCATAGCCTACCTATACAAAGCCAGGTGCGACAGTTAATCACAGGGGTGAGGAAGAAAATAGCATTTTCTCAAGCATTATAATTCATAACTTTTGAGTATAGAATAATAATAATTGATACTTTATTGTCTATGAATATTGGCCTGGGAAAAGTTGAACTATTATGTTGCGCACTTATCATGCGTAATTACACATGCACACAGAGCATTGCCATTATAGTCAGTATTGGCGTTTTGCTATGAACCATAAAGCATCTGCAATGCGATATATTGACGGTGGTTGTTTTACCCAGCAAACCAAAATTGGTTCTTTGAACGTTCCCAGAACATTCATTAGGTTGCCTCAAAAGTTTTTACACAAAAACGGTCCAGTTGTGCTGATGATTATACAGTGTTTGTATAAATAATTTGCCTGATGTTGCAAGAACATTCCCAGAACCCATTTTGTTATTACATTACCTGGAAACCTAATAAGAACCTTAGGGGAATGTTCTGCGGGTGGTTGTTACAGACGTTGTGCACAACATTCCAAATAAATTTCGTTTTTTTTAAATTCTGGAAAGGAAAAAAACATTTTGTTATCAAAAAAATAATTTGAATGGTTTTTGAGATGTTTTCATCCTAATGTTAGATAAAATCCTAACTGGAACTTTATAGGAATGTTAGCTAATGTCCTGTGAATGATCCCGGTCTGCTTGGTAGTTACTTTGCAAGTGGTTAAAAAATAAAAAGTATTTTTTTTGTAAATTAGTCGATTGTTAGTCATTAAACCATTTTCAATGTGCATAGAGTATTTGGTATCTGAGAGATGAGATGGTCGTTTCTCCTATGTAGGACTAAATGTATGCATTCTCGTGAATATGCTGTGTTGTTCCATATAAGTAATCCATTTAAATAGTTACATATATCCTATAAGTAATTGCACCAATGCATGGGTCTGTGTGAATTGTATAATGCTGTGCTCCTTCAAATGGTGGACTACCCATGCTCTACCCATCTGTTCCCCATCGTAGCTGCTGGGGGATTATGACAAAGTGAAAACGCTGTCCGAAGGCTCAGACTGTCGCTGTAAATGTGTGGTCAGACCCCTGAGCAGAAGTGCCTGCCGGCGGATAGAGGAGGGTGCAGCAAAGGCTGAGGACTTTTACACCGTGGAGACTGTGACGTCGGGGCCTAACTGTAAAAAGTGTGCGTGCATAGCCCCGCCCTCTGCTCTGAATCCCTGCGAGGGAGATTACAGGTTCAAGAAGCTGCAGGAGGCGGGGAAAGATGACATCAAGGTAATACACAAGCGCCTGCATCTCTCTGGAGGGGAAACAACACCACGCCGGTTCCTTCTTAGAACAACCCCCGTCTGTGTATTATCTTTATCAAACAAGGAGTCGCCCCCATGTCCTTTCCAGTGGAATATTTACTCAAACTGTACTTGATCTGATGGAAATGTCCACGTCATAAAGCGGGTATTGAATACAGCGTACATGACAGTAAGACTTTACAACTAAAATAACATGGAAAGATGTACTGGGATGGATTCTGACTACTGTGATCTTGCTTTTACAGCTCTCAACAATAATGGAGTTGCTGGAGGGAGCGTTTTACGGGATGGATCTGTTAAAGTTACACTCAGTTACAACTAAACTTCTCAGGAGGGTTGACAATATAGAAACGGTTCGTATACTGACACTCGTACGCAAGTCACAGTCATAGCTTATATACCTTAAAGTCCGTGGTGGTGGTACTGGCTTCTCACCCTTTTACTTTGCCCCTGTCGGTGTTCAGACCTTTTCTCGTAACCACACGGAGAAGGAGAAAGTGAGTGTGAGGAGCCGCTCTAGTGAGGAGAATGAGAGAGAGAAGGAGAGAAGAGCACAGCAGAGGATGGAAAAGAGAAAACGTCTAACTGAGCTGGAGCCGTCCCTGCAGAAGGATACGGCTGCAGCCTATACTAACACAAAGGTAACGCCGCACAGACACTATGATAACACAGAGGTAACCAAGGCTGTCAGTCACTCCAGATGTAGAGTGGAAACAATGGCGAGGGATTAAGGTAGCCAGTAGCCTGGCAGCGTCTTTAATACAGTGGCGAGATCCAAACTAGTCTGGGGTCTTGACTACAACAGTTTTCAGACAGCCCAGAAAACAATGACTTAAAATGACCGTCTTACTTTGAACCTCGACTGCATTCATTTTCACAAAACCAATGCGATCAAAACCATAGCATTTGGTTCTGTAGCCTAGTATTACAATTAAGAATCAGAAACAGAAACCTTTAGTGCCATGCAACAAACAAATGGTTGCTAAGAACTTATTGTGTAGTCACAGTTCAACATGTATAGTACAGTTGTCTCACTAAAAGCTTTACGAAAACACATGTGATTTGCTCCTTTGTGATTGGATCCTCCTAAAGAAGAAGTATGAGGAGCGCTACGTGGGGGCCAAGGGCCAAGGGGCCACCAGGCCCATGCTGAAGAGGAGCCAGCCAGAGGACAGGGAGGAGCCCCAGTGGCCCCTGAAAGGCAAGGTGGGGCTCAACGGCATGGTCATCAGAGGGGTGACCTTCTACAAGGCCAACACAGTGGACGATGGAGCCGCTGAAGAGCTCAGTAAGTCAATGTATATACTGGACATAATACTAGAATAACTAACATAGCAGTAGTCCATCCAGTTCAGAACATACAGCAAACCTTCCCATTGATTTTAGTGTTGAAGGCTTCTTTTTTAGGGGGGGGGTCTCTACATTGTGGCTATGCCTATAGGCATGTTTTGTTCTGGGTTTTTAATAGGACATTGGAGAGGCTTCTTGAGTATATTGGTGTAAATGCTTCTTAACCCTTTGTGCTGCTCATTCACCACCAGCAGCAGAGGAAGCCCTGAGCGGTGATGGTTCCATGGACCTGCTCATTGATGACCAGCTACTGAGACCCACCCAGCCCAGACCTGTGGCAGGCCCCCCGACACCTGCATCCCAAGACAGGAAGGGGAACCCAGATGACCAGGCCACTGACACCCCCAAAGCAGCCGCTAGTCCCCAAAGGAATCCCATTACATCTGCCCCTGGAGCTACCGGGACACCATCAACCACTGTTTCCATCCCGACCACCACCACCATTCAAACAAACACTAACACACCGGTTGCGACCACCACAACCACCATTCAACCAGCGACTACCACAACCACCACTCAACCAGCGACCACTAGAAAACTTGAAACCTTGTCTGTTTTGACCACGTCTCCAACCACTGCACTGCAAAATGTCAACAGCACCACAGCTCCGACCAGCAAGGTGACTAGTGTGCCCAGACCCAAGCATCACATCAGCTGGACAGAGGGCCACTCAGAGGTTCCCTCGGCGACCCCTAAAGTCCCTGGTAAAAAAAAAAACTTTGGTTGTGGGGGAATTAGATTTTCCAAAGTCACATTTTAATTTGATATTTTTTTCTGGTGGAAAATAGTGTTATTTGTTTGAACTTTAAATACTTGAGGAAAGTACATATGTTGTCTTTATCTCTGTATGTTTACTAACAGGCCTGTGCAAAGACACTTTGGCCACCATCTCTGACCCAGTGACCCATAATACCTACGGCCGGAAGGAAGGTGCCTGGATGAAGGACCCGAAGGGCAACGGAAATTTAATCTATGTCACCAACTACTACTATGGCAACAACCTACTGGAATTCCGCGACATGGACACCTTCAAAAAAGGTATTCTCACAATTGACTAGTCCCAAAACCGAGTTGCTGTTTAGGTCCTGGGTGCCAAGATTACATTACATGTAATGGTGGAATTTGATTCGTGTGATGCGCATTGCTCAATATATAGAATACTCTCTTACTTCTGCATTGTTTTTTTCCCTGTCAGGACGCTTCACCAATTCCTACAAGCTGCCGTACAACTGGATCGGCACGGGCCACGTCGTATACAACGGAGCCTTCTACTACAACCGGGCCTTCTCCCGTGACATCATCAAGTTTGACTTGCGTCTACGCTACGTTGCGGCCTGGACAACGCTGCACGACGCAGTGTTTGAGGAGGAGGAGGACTCCTCCTGGAGGTGGCGAGGACACTCGGACATCGACTTTGGTGTGGACGAGAGCGGCCTGTGGTTGGTGTACCCTGCGCTGGACGAGGAGGGCTTCCACCAGGAAGTAATCATGCTAAACCGTGTGAACCCGGCTGACCTCAGCCTCCAGAGTACGTTCAGAACAGGCCTGAGGAGACACTTCTACGGAAACTCCTTTGTCATCTGTGGCGTCCTGTACGCGGTGGACAACTATGAGCGTACCCACGCCAATATATCCTACGCCTTTGACACGCACACACACACCCAAATGATCCCCAGATTACCGTTCACGAACAACTACACGTACACGACGCAAATCGACTACAACCCCAAGGACAAAAAGCTGTATGCATGGGACAACGGTCACCAGGTGACATACGATGTTATATTTGCATATTAAAAGCTGTGGAGTAGTGATAAAATAAAAAGGGACCAGCACTTTTTTTGTATAAAAGTTCAAAAAAAATATATATAAAAAAATGGTCTTAGTGGATTGTAGAGCAGTCTACATGGCCTTTATGTGTTGTACTGTATAATCCACATTTATGTTGTCCCAGCGCATGTTGTTGTATTTTATATAATGGTCGTGGTCTTTAACTGCCCAAAGGGCAGCAAGCAAGATCATTCAGCGAAGCAAGACAAGGTATTTTCTTACTGCTTGTTAGAAGTTTAAAGTGTATGTTGTATATACTTCAATGAAAAAATAAAACTGTTAATAAAATATGCATTCAAACATGAATGCTGACACACAAACAAGTCATCAATACTAGGACTTGTTACTGTCCATAGTTTTATTTCTGAAAACCCTTTTGAAGGTACTGCAAATACCATGACAAACCTTGAAGTGACTCAAACAAAAGTAGGTCATTATCACACCCTCATTTGACACATTTCAAATAATGCAAATAATGGCCACATCTCACATGATGTTTGTATGATATATACAAATGAGTCTTGCGTATAATTGTTTGAATGTCTCATTTTGCTCAGTCACCAACATGGCTTTAAAAAGCAACAAGCATAATATCACAGGATAGGTCTATTCACTTTTAAATATGTGCAATATATCTTGTTAACATGGCTCAATTCCATCAATAGGGTCCAGAATCAATTAATGTTTTGTATTAAGCTATTTTCAATTTAGTTCAATTTTTGCTCATCTAAAAGAATGCTATAGCAGTATGGTCAAGACAGTGAAGGTTACCAAAGGGTTCAACTTTAAGTCCACTATTTATTCTACCTAAAGACCTACAGTAGATGCCTGCACTGGCATTCTGTCCATTTAACATGAACCAGATGCTCTAAACTAAGCAATATGGAAGTAAACAGTTGCTGGACAACTTCTTAAGAAGTCTTAATAGATTTGGAACATTTGAGGCACAGGGACTTTTGGAATGTGGAAGACAGAGGATGTGCGAATCTGATGCTAAGCATTTCCAAAGAGGAAGACAAGGCTACTTTTTTGTCACAGTTTATTAAATACACCAAAAGGTTGGTAAAATGATAGGTTTTTAGATTGCCAGGCCTTTTAGGTAAGGCCAATTTCAGGCAGAGTCTGATAGAACACCAACCGATGCTGATGCCTTTCCGTTGGCATGGGTGGATTGGAAGTCAGTGGTGTTGGCGCGTAGGATCTCTGGGATGCTGGAGGTTTTGATGTGGAGGATCTTGGTGTCCATGACCTCACAGTCAATCTGCATCATCACCTCAAATGTGTCGTCCTTGATGACAGAGTCTGTAATGGAATACGATAAGTCCAAAATATGATTATAATGAAAATCAAAACCATTCATTGGTTTATATTCAGTTGTCTGGAGTCTAGATGCCTCAACAGTCAGAAGCCACATCTGAAAGTTTTATGTAGTACAAGCCTCAGCACCATCAGCACTTTTTAGCAGACATCTAATGTTGTTGAGTTTCACTGTATAGGCCATTTGAGAGGATCTCCTGACAAGATCCCATTATACTGTCTCTCCATAAGGATCCCATCCCAAAAAGTCTGTCCCCTTTGTACTCTAAATCCCAAATGTAATAGTCATTATCTGGTTCACCGCCTTCTCTCGGAGACGCTGTCTGGCGTCAGGTGGCTGAGGAGCCTGCATTACTGCTGCAGGGTGAGCTCCGGCTCCTACAAGAACACCTGCTGAAGCCATCAGCCACACAACCACCGGAACGGCCAGGTCCATGTGGCTTAGCTAGCGGGAGGAATTTACTAGCACATGGAGGGATCGGATTTTGGATCTAAAAGGTGATTAATGTATACGGAAATGACATCGGAAAGGTTACTCAGCCGGTGCATTTTGCGGACACGTGGTGCTGTAGAGCGAGGGAGGTATGTGGGTGTTTTCTACTGAAGCAATAAGACCAGAGGAGGTGTGGTATATGACCAATATACCACGGTGAAGGGATGTTCTTACGTCCGACGCAACGTGGAGTGCCTGGACACAGCCCTTAGCCGTGGTATATTGGCCATATATCACAAATCCCAGAGGTGCCTTATTGCTATTATAAACTGGTTACCGATGTAATTAGAGGCAGTAAAACTCTGTTTTGTCATACCTGTGGTATACGGTCTGATATACCACAGCCTTCAGCCAATCAGAATTCAGGGCTCAAACTGCCCAGTTTACGATATAAGTTTGATGATAAGAATGCAGCTGATTTGGATGGTCCTTCTGTTTGTGGTCTGAATATCTGATTGAGAGAGAAAAGAGATGGTCATAGTTTTCCCTGCCGACGGTCATGGTTTTCTCTGCAGAGTGCGCGTCGGCAGAGAAAACCAGTCAACTGTGAAGACTGTATGTAAAACGGAGCTGTATACAAGTTATAAAAGACTCTGCATGCCTGCATGCATGAGATAATCCACTATATAAAAAAATATTACCCAATAAAGTGAGATAAATATGCCTTGTACATTAAATTACATTGAATTTAACACATTATTTTGTTACTGTTCTTTTTCAAGAGTGCTGAATCTGACAGACAGTATTTTTGTCCACTGAATCAGAGTTTTTGAACGCCTGCATTGTCTCTAGATGACAGTTTTAAGGTGTTCAGTTGTTTGGGAGACAGATTATTATTCCAAATGGCACACCTGTATATTGATACAGATCATGAGCCCAGCTAATTACAAATGGCACGCCTGTATATTGATACAGACCATGAGCCCAGCTAATTACAAATGGCACACCTGTATATTGATACAGACCATGAGCCCAGCTAATTACAAATGGCACACCTGTATATTGATACAGACCATGAGCCCAGCTAATTACAAATGGCACGCCTGTATATTGATACAGACCATGAGCCCAGCTAATTACAAATGGCACACCTGTATATTGATACAGACCATGAGCCCAGCTAATTACAAATGGCACGCCTGTATATTGATACAGACCATGAGCCCAGCTAATTACAAATGGCACGCCTGTATATTGATACAAACCTGAGGTTGGAACCGGGTTAAGGAAACAGAACCAAAAAACGGAAAATACACATTTTTCGAGGGACAAAATCTGAATCGGGAACGAAAGTGATTGATACTGTTCCGAAACAGAACTTTTATGTTAAAAGCATGGTAATAATTTATTAACTTTATTTTACTTCCGGGCAGTACCATAAAAATGTGAAACAAACAAAGAGCCTATGCAAAGCTCTCACTGTCTGTCACTCAGAAACATATTCCAGTGTCTGCCTGCCAGCTGAAAATCTTAGCCAGTGTGTGTGCGTGTCGGCTACCTGCCCCTCTGAAGCATAGGCTACTGTAGCCTACAATACCTTACAAGCGCGATTCAGAAATTAAGGAGAGATGTTAACTTGGATACGTTTTTTCAATGCTAGTTAAGGATACTATTGTTATCACGTTTCACATTGGATGTATTTCCTTACAAAACGTTCTGACGTGTTTTTAACCTGAAAAATGTTGCGCCTGTCCCTTACGCATTAAAACACCTTTTTCTTTTTTCTTTATTTAACTAGGCAAGTCAGTTAAGAACAAATTCTTATTTTCAATGACGGCCTAGGAACAGTGGCTGTTCAGGGGCAGAACGACAGATTTGTACCTTGTCAGCTCAGGGGTTTGAACTTGCAACCTTCCGGTTACTAGTCCAACGCTCTAACCACCCTGCCGCCCCACCTATAGCATGCCCGCTCCAAACTGCTCTATCTGCACTGATTGGTGAAGTAATCTACTATCGTGCTTAAAAAAGGAACAGAAAGGAACGATATAATCCGGCATGTTTTTCGGGGATTTGAACCGGTTTTATTTTGCAGGTCGAAATAGTGGAATCGAATGCAAACAGTAAGCGACTGGAAAATAATTTTGGTTCCAACCCGATATAGACCATACCAGAGTACCATAACTGATTCCAAATATCACTCTTGCTGATACACACCAGGCAGGTCTACTAAGGCAGGCAGCCCCCCCCCCCCCCACCCACCCAAATCCCTTTCTGTCAGCTCCACATCCAGTTTCCCTTTGGGGTTACTCGGTGAGATGGGTCTTTGGGTGAGACCAACCAGAAACATAACCATGTTGACACGGTCAAGTGAGGTGGCGTATTTCAAATCATGAGGGAAAATACTCAATTGCCCTTCATTATCCTTCACATACCATGCAGTCCCTTCAACTGAGGCCAATATTGGTTATGATAAGGTTACCCAAAAGGCCAACTGGCATTTTTGCACAGTATGTTGCAGACCCGAAGAGTGATTCGGAGGACAAATCCACTGTTTTATTAGAGTAGTAAGGAATATCAAAGACATTTCTACAGATGGAAGCTATTTATGGCAAAAGGGGGTCTTTCTAAACAACCACACTCTATGGCTGGGGCAAATTACAACCTACCGTTACAATCATCTGGCAATCACAGCGCATTCGGAAAGTATTCAGACCCCTTGACCTTTTTCACATTTTGTTACATTACAGCGTTATTCTAAAATTGACGAGGAAAATATTTAATTCAATCAATCTACACACAATACCCCATAATGACAAAGCAAAACATTTTTTTGTGTAAATTTTGGCAAATGTATTAAAAATAAAAAACAGAAATACCTTATTTACATAAGTATTCAGACCCTTTGCTATGAGACTCGAAATTGAGCTCAGGTGCATCCTGTTTCCATTGATCATCCTTAAGATGTTTCTACAACTTGATTGGAGTCCACATGTGGCAAATCCAATTGATTGGACATGATTTGGAAAGGCACACACCTGTCTATATAAGGTCCCACAGTTGACAGTGGTAGTGCTTTGAGACAGGATTGTGTCAAGGCACAGATCTGGGGAAGGGTTCTAAAAAATGTCTGCAGCATTGAAGGTCCCCAAGAACACAATGGACTCCATCATTCTTAAATGGATTAAGTTTGGAACCAGCAAGACCTTTCCTAGAACTTGCCGCCCGGCCAAACTGAGCAATCGGGGGAGAAGGGCCTTGGTCAGGGAGGTGACCAAGAACCCAATGGTCACTTTGACAAAGCTCCAGAGTTCCTCTATCAGGCCTTTATGGTAGAGTGGCCAGACGGAAGCCACTCCTCGGTAAAAGGCACATGAAGGCCCGCTTGGAGTTTGCAAAAAGGCACCTAAAAGGACTCTCAGACCATGAAAAACAAGATTCTCTGGTCTGATGAAATGCAGACTGAACTCTTTGGCCTGAATACCAAGCATCACATCTGGAGGAAACCTGGCACCATCCCTATGGCGAAGCATGGCGGTAGCAGCTTCATACTGTGGGGATGTTTTTCAGCGGCAGGGACTGGGAGACTAGTCAGGATCGAGGGAAAGATGAACAGAGCAAAGTACAGAAAGATCCTTGATGAAAATCTGCTCCAGAGCGCTCAGGACCTCAGACTGGGGTCGAAGGTTCACCTTCCAACAGGACAATGACCCTAAGCACACAGACAGGACAATGACCCTAAGCACACAGACAGGACAATGACCCTAAGCACACAGACAAGACAACGCAGGAGTGGCTTCGGGACAAGTCTCTGAATGTCCTTGAGTTTCCCAGCCAGAGCCCAGAATTGAACCCGATTTAACATCTCTGGAGAGACCTGAAAATAGCTGTGCAGCGACGCTCCCCATCCAACCTGACAGAGCTTGAGAGGATCTGCAGAGAAGAATAGGAGAAACTCCCCAAATACAGGTGTGCAAAGCTTGAAGCATCATACCCAAGAAGACTCGAGGCTGTAATTGCTGCCAAAGGTGCTTCAAAAAAAGAACTGAGTAAAGGTTCTGAATACTTATGTAAATGTAATATTTCCGGGGGTTTTTCTTTCTAAATTTGCCACAATTTAAAAAAAACAGTTTTTGCTTTGTCATTATAGGGTATTGTGTGTAGTTTGAGGGGGGGAAACAATTTAATCCATTTCAGAATAAGGCTGTAACGTAACAAAATGTGAAAAAGGTCAAGGGGTCTGTTACATTCTCCAGTTTTTGTTGTGGGTTTGTATGTGTGCGTATTTCAGGAAATGGCTTCCTGGAATCATAAAGCAGCTGATTGGTCGGCCCCATCGTTGATTGGAGCTCTGACCCTCCCTCTCATCAGGGGAAACAGCAGTCTCATCAATTACCAACTCCTTCACCAGCTTGATAAAAGCCAGTGTTCCTTCGTCAGGGGGGAGGAGCTTCTTTTATGTCCTGTGTTGGTTGTTGGTCAGTGAAAGTTTTGTTGGTATTATTTTGTAGCCGCTCCTTCAGAGGTATGTGTATGCCAATAGGACTTAGTGTTTTTGGTTATTGAAATTGTACACTTAAAGTATTGGTAAATTATTTTCTTTCATTTGTTCCCAGGAAGGGAAGGGGAACGCACCTTGGGAGAGTTTAGGCAAGAGGCCTGCGGGCATACATTACCTGTAGTATTGAATCTGTCTATGCACACGAGGTAAGACCTGTGCGGACCACCAACTTTATTTTGGTTAGTGCGCCAGTTGGTGCTAAAGTTTAGGTAAGAAGTGGGAAGGCAGGTAAGGTAAGGGAGTCTTTAATTTGTACTTTCTTTCCTTTGGTTCCATCCAGACCTTTTCCCCCACATTACCGTGAAAACTGTATTTTTCTCTGCCTCTGTCGTCCTTCCTACGCACCTACGGTCACATACTTTTTTCACTCCACGGGGAGTTGCGTTCCCTCCTCCAAGAGGCGTACGTAACAACATCTGAATACTTTCCGAATGCACTGTATATGCAGACACCTCTGTGCCTCTCCAAGGATATTATCTAATGATATGCAATAAGCATAAGATATCCTTTCAACAAAGCCATAAGCACATCAAACTAATTCCTCTCTGGCATCCACTGCTGCACGTCCCAAATAAACTGAAAGCAGGAGAAAGAGTGTGAGAACAAGAGAAAATATTTGTCCGGATATATATATATATATACACTGCTCAACAACAAAAAAAGGAACACTAAAATAACACATCCTAGATCTGAATGAATTAAATATTCTTATTAAATACTTTTTTCTTTACATAGTTGAATGTGCTGACAAACAAAATCACACAAAAATTATCAATGGAAATCAAATTTATCAACCCATGGAGGTCTGGATTTGGAGTCACACTCAAAATTAAAGTGGAAAACCACACTACAGGCTGATCCAACTTTGATGTAATGTCCTTAAAACAAGCCAAAATTAGGCTTAGTAGTGTGTGTGGCCTCCACATGCCTGTATGACCTCCCTACAATGCCTGGGCATGCTCCTGATGAGGTGGCAGATGGTCTCCTGGGGGATCTCCTCCCAGACCTGGACTAAAGCATCCGCCAACTCCTGGACAGTCTGTGGTGCAACGTGGCGTTGGTGGATGGAGCGAGATATGATGTCCCAGATGTGCTCAATTTGATTCAGGTCTGGGGAACGGGCGGGCCAGTCCATAGCATCAATGCCTTCCTCTTGCAGGAACTGCTGACACACTCCAGCCACATGAAGTCTAGCATTGTCTTGCATTAGGAGGAACCCAGGGCCAACCGCACCAGCATATGGTCTCAAAAGGGGTCTAAGGATCTCATCTCGGTACCTAATGGCAGTCAGGCTACCTCTGGCGAGCACATGGAGGGCTGTGCGGCCCCCAAAGAAATGCCACCCCACACCATGACTGACCCACCGCCAAACCGGTCATGCTGGAGGATGTTGCAGGCAGCAGAACGTTCTCTTTTTTATTTTATTTTTCATTTTACCCCTTTTTTCTCCCCAATTTCGTGGTATCCAATTGTTGTAGTAGCTACTATCTTGTCTCATCGCTACAACTCCCGTACGGGCTCGGGAGAGACGAAGGTTGAAAGTCATGCGTCCTCCGATACACAACCCAACCAGCCATACTGCTTCTTAACACAGCGCGCATCCAACCTGGAAGCCAGCCGCACCAATGTGTCGGAGGGTACACCGTGCACCTGGCAACCTTGGTTAGCGCGCACTGCGCCCGCCCCGCCACAGGAGTCGCTGGTGCGCGATGAGACAAGGACATCCCTACCGACCAAGCCCTCCCTAACCCGGACGACGCTAGGCCAATTGTGCGTCGCCCCACGGACCTCCCGGTCGCGGCCGGTTAGGACAGAGCCTGGGCGCGAACCCAGGGACTCTGATGGCACAGCTGGCGCTGCAGTACAGCGCCCTTGACAACTGCGCCACCCGGGAGGCCTAGCAGAACGTTCTCCACGGCGTCTCCAGACTCTGTCACGTCTGTCACATTTGCTCAGTGTGAACCTGCTTTCATCTGTGAAGAGCACAGGGCACCAGTGGCGAATTTGCCAATCTTGGTGTTCTCTGGCAAATGCCAAACGTCCTGCACGGTGTTGGGCTGTAAGCACAACCCCCACCTGTGGACGTCGGGCCCTCATACCACCCTCATGGAGTCTGTTTCTGACCGTTTGAGCAGACACATGCACATTTGTGGCCTGCTGGAGGTCATTTTGCAGGGCTCTGGCAGTGCTCCTCCTGCTCCTCCTTGCACAAAGGCGGAGGTAGCGGTCCTGCTGCTGGGTTGTTGCCCTCCTACGGCCTCCTCCACGTCTCCTGATGTGTACTGGCCTGTCTCCTGGTAGCGCCTCCATGCTCTGGACACTACGCTGACAGACACAGCAAACCTTCTTGCCACAGCTCGCATTGATGTGCCATCCTGGATGAGCTGCACTACCTGAGCCACTTGTGTGGGTTGTAGACTGCATCTCATAATACCACTAGAGTGAAAGCACCGCCAGCATTCACAAGTGACCAAAACATCAGCCAGGAAGCATAGGAACTGAGAAGTGGTCTGTGGTCACCACCTGCAGAACCACTCCTTTATTGGGGGTGTCTTGCTAATTACCTATAATTTCCACCTGTTGTCTATTCCATTTGCACAACAGCATGTGACATTTTTTGTCAATCAGTGTTGCTTCCTAAGTGGACAGTTTGATTTCACAGAAGTGTGATTGACTTGGAGTTACATTGTGTTGTTTAAGTGTTCCCTTTATTTTTTTGAGCAGTGTATATATATGAGAGAGTATGGATAGAGGGTGCTGAAGGTACACAACAGGGTGGCAGGCATCTTAGCGGTTAGAGCGTTGGGCCAGTAACCGAAAGGTTTCTTGTTTGAATCACCGAGCCTACAAGGTGAAAAATCTGTTGATGTGCCCTTGAGCAAGGCACTTAACCCTAATTGCTCCAGGGTGGCCGTTGATAATGGCTGACACTGGCCGTGACCTCTCCGAGGTTGTCTCAGTTGGGATATGCAAAAAGAAAAAAACACATTTCCAACATACACATGCGTATTAATACACACTTGTACATGTATGAAATAGGAAAAATATAAGCAAGCAACAAGCCGTCCGCGCACTGTTCTGTTTTGTAAGACGATGCACAGCTGCATAACAAAGTTGATCCATACGACTCAGAAAACAGGTCATGGAAAGTTTCAGATCATTAAGAGTGTAAAGAGGGTAAGAGAGGCCTCTGCAGTGCTCGGTTCCTTGAGGGGCCTCCCGAGAGGCACTAACGTATGTTCACAAGGGCCTGGCTGATAGCCATGACGGTGGGGCTCCTGGATTGAGGGCAGCCGTTCCACGGAGGACTCCAAGGAGGCCCCTGTCTGTAAGGGCTGAGCTCTGAGAGACAGTGTGGTTGCGGAATGGATGCACCATGATAATAGATCCAAAGCACAGTGGTCTCACAGCACTTACTGCTGAGCATAGAGCTTCTATGAGCACGTTTCTATGAGTTTCTACATGGGGAAACCTCAGACGCTATGAGAATCAAGTGCAGTGGTTGTTTTCCAATTTGGACTTTTCACATTTTATACATCTTAACAAAACGTTTGAATGCTAATCATACTACATATTATGGCAATACTTAGTAGCTTAAAATACAGACCTATAAAATGTATCAATAATGAATCATAACTGCACACACACACACAAAAAACAAACACATTCTGATGCCTGAGGGGACAGAACCCAAACAAAGGAGGGTGAGTAAATTCAACAGGGAGCCCCATGACCTAGTCAAATCTGACTCATATTTTCAAGCACTTCTCTGAAACGGTCACTGGAGAGACAGTAAATCACCTAAGATTAGAAAAGAAAAATGTCCTGTACAGTACTGTCTCTGAACTCCAGGAAGTATATATTCTTTCCTTAAAAGGGCATGGAAAATACAACAGCGTCCCCCTATCATCTGTATCCCACTTCCTTTCCTTTTCTTCAGGGTAGAAGGGACACCAACAGACCAATACAATTCCCCTCAGCCAAATAGCCTAATTCATTGCACATGCCAGAAATACAAAGAGCTTAGCTTACACATGAAAGCTATTTCTGTTACTAAATCAATAGGAAGAAAATACAGAGGAAAGCTTTCAAGACTACAAGAAAAAGTGAGTGAGTATTCATCCACCACACTAACAATCAGTTGTTGAAGCTGGTTCAAGCTTTCACTAAACTAATGACTATACTTATAGTGAGTGTAGGTTTTCTGTTTATACACTGTGGGTAGGTGGAGGTGTAAATTGGCCATGGCTTCTGATTACGTAAAAGCTCTGCTCTAAAACGTACAATAAACTTCCTTAGAGTTCAGAGTCCAAAGTTTATATTTGGCATGCAGTTGCTCAGTTCACATTGTCTACTGGTCCTTACCATTCACATTAATAGCTGGTAACACCAAGGACATCTTTGGCCTGCTCCCCTTGCTGTGGTTAGTTGCAGGGAGCAGAAGGTGATCCTAGAGAAACAGAGAGAGAATGGGGGATTAGAGAGTGGATGCAGTGAGTCATTACTCATGAGTTGACCTAGTCTTTAGACAATGAGGAGATACATTTGACAGTAGAGATGTTGTGCTGTTCAGGGTGGATTTTCTCTCACAAATCCCAGTAGGTCTATGCATGTGTACTCAATTTGATTTAACCTTTATTTAACTACAGTACCAGTCAAAAGTTTGGACACACCTACTCATTCAAGGGTTTTTCTTTATTTTTTCACTATTTTCTACATTGTAGAATAATAGAAGACGTCAAAACTATGAAATAACACATGGAATCATGTAGTAACCAGTGGCGTAAAGTGTCAAATTCACCCACTTATCAACAGAAGACGTGGTCGTCCCTACTACCGCTGACCTTGCGGACTCACTAAACACAATTGCATCTTTTGTAAATAATGTCTGAGTGTTGGAGTGTGCCCCTGGCAATATATACATAAAAACAAGAAAATTGTGCTGTCTGCTTTGGTTAATATAAGGAATTTGAAATTATTTATACTTTTACTTTTGATTCTTAAGTATATTTTAGCTATTCAATTTACATTTGATACTTAAGTATATTTAAAACCAAATACTTTTAGACTTTTACTCAAGTAATATTTACTGGATGACTTTTGCTTTTACTTGAGTAACTTTCTATTAAAAGGTATCTATACTTTTACTCAAGTATGAAAATTGGGTACTTTTCCACCACTGGTAGTAACCAAAAAAGTGTTAAACAAATCAAAATATAATGTAGATTTAAGAATCTTCAAAGTAGCCTTTGCCTTGATGACAGCTCTGCACACTCTTGGCATTCTCTCAACCAGCTTCATGAGGAATGCAGTCCTGAAGGAGATCCCACATATGCTGAGCACTTTTTGGCTGCTTTTCCTTCACTCTGAGGTCCAATTGATCCCAAACCATCGCAATTGGGTTGAGGTTGTGTGATTGTGGAGGCCAGGTCATCTGATGCAGCACTCCATCACTCTCTTTCTTTGTCAAATAGCCCTTACACAGCCTGGAGGTGTGTTGGGTCATTGTCCTGTTGAAAAACAAATGACAGTCCCACTAAGGGCAAACCAGATGGGATGGCGTATCGCTGCAAAATGCTGTGGTAGCCATGCTGGTTAAGTGTGCCTTGAATTCTAAATAAATCACAGACAGTGTCACGAGCAAAGCACCCCCACACCATCACACCACCTCCTCCATGCTCCTCCAAGAACCACATATGCAGAGATCATCTGTTCACCTACTCCGCATCTCACAAAGACATGGCGGTTGGAACCAAAAATCTCACATTTGGACTCATCAGACCAAAAAGACAGACTTACACTGGTCTAATGACCATTGACCAAGCAAGTCTCTTCTTATTATTGGCGTTCTTTAGTAATGGTTTCTTTGCAGCAATTCAACCATGAAGGCCTGATTCACACAGTCTCCTCTGAACAGTTGATGTTGAGATGTGTCTGTTACTTAAACTCTGTGAAGCATTTATTTGGGCTACAATTGCTGAGGTTGGTAGCTCTAATGAACTTATCCTCTGCAGCAGAGGTAACTCTGGGTCTTCCTTCCTGTGGCGGTCCTCATGAGAACCAGTTTCATCATAGCGCTTGATGGTTTTTACGACTGCACTTCAATCTTTCCGGATTGACTGACCTTAATTTCTTAAAGTAATGATGGACTGTCATTTCTCTATGCAAATTTGAGCTGTTCTTTCCATAATATGGACTTGGTCTTTAACCAAATATGGCTAGCTTCTGTACACCACCCCTACCTTGTCACAACACAACTGATTGGCTCAAACACATTAAGAAGGAAAATGTACTTTTAACAAGGCACACCTGTTAATTTAAATGCATTCCAGGTGACTACCTCATGAAGCTGGTTGAGAGAATGCCAAGAGTGTGGAAAGCTATCAAGGCAAAGGGTGGCTACTTTGAAGAATCTCAAATATAAAATATATTTTGATGTGTTTAACACTTGTTTGGTTACTACATGATTCCATTTGTGTTATTTCATAGTTTTGATGTCTTTACTATTATTATACATGTAGAAAATAGTAAAAATAAAGAAAAACCCTTGAATGACAGGTACTGTATGTAGTCCCACTGACGTCAGAATAACTATTTCCCAAGGGCGACCTGATATCAATAAATGTACATACTTTACAGTCATGGGTGCCATGGTCAAGGGGAGTGACTACAACTCAAACAATGCCTCAAGCCACTGTCTGTCCACCTATAGGCTGACAACAAGAAAAAATACACGTGATGACAGACCAGTGACATCCAGACCCTTCCGTGGCCACTGCTGCCTTAACTCTGTAGTGCACGCACCATGAACCCCACAAGGCACAAGAGGTACGGAATTCACACACAAAAAAACGTCCTAAAGAGAACGTAAGGCCAATAAATCTCAACATACATTGACCTCTGACCATACCTTTGACTGTACAATGTTTTCACAGTTTGGGGTGTAAAGACAGTCATTGTTTGAGGAGACAGGCCAAAAACCGTAGTTAACAACAGCGTTGACACCTGGACAGCAGGTTGTGACATACACATAAAAAGAACAGGAGAATGATGTGGTTGTAAAATGTATTTTAAAAGTAGACAGCTGGGGCTCTATGAAAATAATCAATGATGGGCACATTAGCTAGACAAGCCATCCATTGTTCAAAGAAATAGTCACAAATCAAGCACATGGCCATTAAAACCCAGACCATATCAGAGACAGTCATTTCTTGACACAAACCAAGGCTACTTTTTCTCCATTTGTATTAAGTTGGCAGAGATCAAATGCATCTACATGCTGTCTGATCAGCTAGTCAGTCATCTAGGTTCCTTCCATGGAATCATAGCCTTTATTAGAGGCATAAACACAGTAATTCAAAGTCCTGTTAAACATCTGTGGTCTGGGAGAGGAGACCCATGCATGGTTGAGAGACCACTGTCCTGTGTTTGATTTAGCCTTCCTGCAGTGCCAGGTGTGTCGGTTCTGCAGTTTGGCGACTATTCCATTGGTTCTATTGCGGCAGGCAAACTCAATCAAGCCCAGCTAAAGTATTTGAAAAGATTTTAAAGAGTTGAAAACGGAGCTGTTCCTGCGAGACAAAGTCATGGAAAAATTAGGAACTTCAGCCCAAAACTCACTGATGTAGAACAGATATACAGTAAAGTAGGTCTATAGACTGAAAAGCTACGGGGTCTATTAGAATCATTGACGTGAGGGCTCCCAAGGACTAGTTAACATATCAAAAGACTCAAAAACCAACAACAACAAAAAATCTGATGTTTACAGTAGACTAGAGTGACGGCACAGAGGTAAATATTTTGTTTTGAAGCCAGCTGCCACTCTGGGGAGAACATATTACTTTACCTCAGATGGACATAGATGGCTAACATAAATGTTAGCATCTGCTAAAAGTAGCTAGCTACACGATTGGTCTGCTTCTGAGTAAAATATCAGTGCCAGTACGGAATGGCTTGGATCAGCACAATACAGTGTCTAAATAACAGTGTAAGTAGGTGGAGATTAACATTGAGAAGACATGGAAGCCAGGGTCAACTGCACTTGAAATAGACTGAGACTGGTTCTGATCCAGCCCTTGAAACAACACCAGTTCTAAGAAGCTGACAGAAGTAAGGAGCTTAGTGAAAAACACACACCAGGCACTGTTCCCCATTGGGTATTCACAGCACACACAGGCACAGAAATACGTGATAACACACACACGTACACATGGATTTTGTGTTGTAGATATGTGGTAGTAGAGTAGTGGCTTGGGGGAACACACTTAATGTGTTGTGAAAAGTGTCAGGAAATGTAATGTAATTTTGATTGTATATAGAGTTGAAGTCGGAAGTTTACATACACTTAGGTTGCAGTCATTAAAACTTGTTTTCCCACCATCCACAAATGTCTTGTATCAAACTATAGTTTTGGCAAATCAGTTAGAATATCTACTTTGTGCATGACACAAGTAATTTTTCCAACAATTGTTTACAGACAGAATTGTTTATTTCACTTATAATTCACTGTATCACAATTCCAAAATTCCAATTCCAGAAGTTTACATACACAAAGTTGACTGTGCCTTTAAACAGATTGGAAACTTCCCTAAATGATGTCATGGCTTTAGAAGCTTCTGATAGGCTAAATTACATCATTTGAGTCAATTGGAGGTGTACCTGTGGATGTGTTTCAAGGCCTACCTTCAAACTCAGTGCCTCTTTGCTTGACATCATCGGAAAATAAAAATAAATCAGCCAAGACCTCAGAAAAAAAATTGTAGACCTCCACAAGTCTGGCTCATCCTTGGGAGCAATTTCCAGACACTTGAAGGTATAACGTTCACCTGTACAAACAATAGTACACAAGTATAAACACCACGGGACCACACAGCCGCTATACCGCTCAGGAAGGAGACGCGTTTGGTTTCCTAGATATGAACGTACTTTGGTGCGAAAAGTGCAAATCAATCCCAGAACAACAGCCAAGGATCTTGTGAAGATGCTGGAGGAAACAGATACAAAAGTATCAATATCCACAGTAAAACAAGTCCTATATCAACATAACCTGAAAGGCCGCTCAGCGAGGAAGAAGCCACTGCTCCAAAAACGCCTTAAAAAAGCCTTACAAAAAGGAAAATCTTACTTTTCAGAGAAATATCCTCTGGTCTGATGAAACAAAAATAGAACTGTTTGGCCATAATGACCATTGTTATGTTTGGAGAAAAAAGGGGAAGGCTTGCAAGCCGAAGAACACCATCCCAACTGTGAAGCACAGGGGGGAGGTAGCATCATGTTGTGGGGGTGCTTTGCTGCAGGAGGGACTGGTGCAATTCACAAAATAGATGGCATCATGAGGAAGGACAATTATGTGGATATATTGAAGAAACATCTCAAGACATCAGTCAGGAAGTTAAAGCTTGGTCGCAAATGGGTCTTCCAGATGGACAATGACACCAAGCATACTTCTAAAGTTGTGTCAAAATGGCTTAAGGACAACAAAGTCAAGGTATTGGAGTGGCCATCACAAAGCCCTGACCTCAATTCTATAGAAAATTGGTAGGCAGAACTGAAAAAGTGTGTGTGAGCAAGGAGGCCTACAAACCTGACTCAGTTACACCAGCTCTGTCAGGAGGAATGGGTCAAAATTCACCCAAATTATTGTGGGAAGCTTGTGGAAGGCTACCAAATACTAATTGAGTGTATGTAAACTTCTGACCCACTGGGAATGTCACGAAAGAAATAAAAGATTAAATAAACAATTCTCTCTACTATTATTCTGACATTTCACATTCTTAAAATAAAGTGGTGATCCTAACTGACCTAAGACAGGGAATTTTTACTAGGATTAAATGTCAGGAACTGTGAAAAACTGGAGTTGAAATGTATTTGGCTAAGGTGTATGATAACTTCAGACTTCAACTGTAACTGCCTTAATGTTGCTGGACCCCGGGAAGAGTAGGCTAATGGAGATCCATAATAAGTACAAATAGAGCCTATCAACAGCCACCTTCGGGAGAATGAAAGAGGATTGATTATGGCTGCGTTGGTGCTTCAAGGGCTCATGCTAGCAGTCTTCAAAAGGACAAATGCTAGCTGTCTTCATGGGAATACAGTAGTCCTGCCCCCCATTCGGCTCTTTGGCAGAGGCTGTAATAGCGGGTAGGTCTGAACTCTAAAATACCACACGTTTCCATGAGTTTTGAAGAAGAAAAAAAAACAGAAGGAAAATAATTCTACCATTTTGTTCAAAAACATCTTTTCACTTTAGTATTGTACCCCAGTGAGCCAATTATCCTCAACAAAAGTGATTCAGGGAGTGTAGGTATGTATATATTCCTGATAATCACAAAAACCTTTGGGTTCTGCTTTTCCTTCCCACAGCAGCCCGGGTCTACCCATGTGCATCAAGTTAGTGTTCTGCTCTTTCCATCACTTGCGTTGTGGCGTGCGTTTTGGGACAAGCCAATGAAATCAGAAGCTGCTCTGTTCATTCCATCAGGCCAGAGAGAGGGCTGAGGAGAGCCGACTGCAGCTGTGCAGTCACTCCCTCCCTCCCTCCCTCCTCTACTGTACATTCTTGTCTACTGGTAGGACTCCATGGCTGGCTGAATTACCCATTTGAAGGCTAGAAGTACAGATCGTACAGAAGCCGGCAGCCACATCCAATAATGTCACAACTCTTGTTTGCAGAGTGCCATTCATCCAGTTTCTGTAAATACGTGACACTCCCATAAAAAAAGAAACATTTCACAAATGTTGAACTTCGTATTCATCAACTCCAGCGCCACCCCAACATATGTGAAAATGGAGTGTTTCTATTCTTTGTAGTAAAACAGATTCAAATGTAGATATGTTCCTTTAAGACCATCAAAGTGTGGAGGGTTTGACTAATTGACAACAACTCAATGTACAGCTTATGTACAGTAACTACTGGAAAGGAGCATACTTGGTTTGCCAGCAAACGGTTTCCATTGACGCCATGATTCCAAAATATTGTATAAGAGTCTCTTATCCGGTCTGAATGATGTAGGCAGGTCTGAAGACAGGCGGGTGGGTGGGTTGATGTCTCCATTGGGGCTCGGTAAACAGGGTCTTCGGGAAACATATCTGGTCCTTGGATAAAGGGCCCTCAGAGAGCAGAGCTGACGGGCACACAAAAGAGCTAAAGAGGGGCCCCTGGGAGTTGTTGGTCCAAATGGAGAGATTGTGATCAGAGTTCACTTTCCTTCTCTCTCTCCTCTGCCTGTTTCTCTCGCTCTCAGGTTCTCACAAAACAGACGTTGGCAGGCCATCAGAGAGAATGGTCCCTGCTAACTCTCCTGAGCAGTCATCAGGTTGGAATAACGTTGCCAATCAGACCTAAGACTTTCTGAATAGATGGCTAATTTAATGGGGGGGTGCAATGGAATAAGACAATCAGTCCTCCTGGTTGAGAATGACAATGAAAGCCTTCTCAGTGTAACAGAGGCAGAACTAAGAAGGGATTCAGCCGATTGGCATCATGAGAATACTTTCACGAAGCCTCAGAAGACTTTACAGGTTCCCCTCTATGATATGTCTCAAGGAATGTCTGGAAACATATCAGAGGAGAAGGACTAACAGATCTAGGTGGTCTCAGAATTCATAGTTTGTGGTACTTTTATGAAAATGGAGGTATGTTCATTTCGGGAATCGAATACACTTTCCTGGCAGAGGTTGCCGATAAACAGGTTCTTTTGATTTCTGCTTTAATGTAATGTAAATGTATTAAAGATGTGTCAGTACAATGGATACATCATTCGAATTGACCAGACAAAAGATGTCAAAATGTGTAGGACGGAAGGAAGATGTGCTTAATCAATAAATCAAAAGATTATCTGTAGTTAGGCTACACCAAATAAAAATGTGAAATTCCAATCTTATAGCTTAGGAGAAATGGACACCGTCGGTAACCCTAAACGGTCAAAACACCACACAGAATAAAATGAATAAGAACAGCCTCAAGGATCTTCTTTATTGTTCTAGATAATTCCTACCAAATGTGCTCCCTCAGAATTCTATACATCAAACACACAAATGAAACTCGCCAATTGGTCAGGCATTAACTGAACACTGTTAAAGCTACAAATCACATACAAATGCATTACATATGCTCATTTGTGACGATTGAAATGCCAATGTACATATTTAAATCAGCCACAGCCATTTTTCAAGCCTCATTCATTCATGCATTTCAAATCAAATCAAATTTTATTTGTCACATACACATATTTAGCAGATGTTATTGCGGGTGTAGCGAAATGCTTTTGTGTTCCAAGCTCCAACTGTGCAGTAGTATCTAACAATTCACAACAATAAACAAATTTAAAAGTAAATGAATGGAATTAAGAAATATATAAACATTAGATTGAGCAATGTCGGAGTGGCATTGACTGAAATACAGTAGAATAGAATACAGTATATACATAAGAGATGAGTAAAGCAATATGTAAACGTTATTTAAACGTTATTTAAACATTTGGGAGGAGAAAAAAAGAAAAGGAAAGGAAATATTTTCCTAAGCTTCAAAAGACCATCTGCTATTTCAGTTGGGGCTTTCCGCCTTCAATTAAGACAGAAACTTGGTACCCTTGGTTATGCTCAATATGCCCTCCAAAATTGTTTCATGACCGCTTTATGATTCTGTTTCTTTCCCACTCAGCAGTTTCATCTGTTGAAGACATGCTGATGACAATACTGCGTCATGAAACCGGATCTCCATTTGGCCATGAGATCAGTCACAATCCGAAGGACGCATTGTCGCCTACTTCTATGGAAAATGCTATGGAATATGGGGCTCCCGAGTGGCGCAGCGGTCTGTTTCTCAGTGCTAGAGGCGTCATTACAGACCCTGATTCGAATCCAGGCTGTATCACAACCGGCTGTGATTGGGAGTCCCATAGGGCGGCGCACAATTGGCCCAGCGTTGTCCGGGTTTGGCCGGTGTAGGGCGTCATTGTAAATAAGAATTTGTTCTTAACTGACTTGCTTAGTTAAATAAAGGTTACATTTAAAAAAATGAAAATAAAAATATGCATGGGGTGACTCACCCTGCGAAAGGACACCACGTAGAAAGTGTCGCCTCGTCGATTTAACTCATCAAAGAAGTCCCTGTAGCTTTGATGGCGTGAGTAGTACACCTGAACCTCACTCCCTGGCCTGCTGAGAGAGAGACAGAGGTGACAGTGAAATACATTATATGACATCAAATTATGCCATATCAAAACTAAATCAAACATAACTTTAATTAAATATCAGATTTATATTAACTGACACCTAAGACGGTCTGACAACAACAGTCAGAGACCTAGAACATGCTGATGAAATTTACAGTAACTACATTTACTGTAACAAAAATCACCATCTCCGCTACATTTACCATTATTACAATGGTATTATTATGCCTATTACTATGTTTTAAGATAATAGGTAAACTAGTAAGTTCTCAGCTCACAGTGTAACAAGTTGTATGTGTACCACGCACATATTTTTTTAATTCACTTTTTTTTAACTTCTTCGGGATCAGTGTCCCATCCCGGGATGGTTGAGCTAACTTAGAGGCTAATGCGATTAGCATGAGGTTGTAAGTAACAAGAACATTTCCCAGGACATAGACATATCTGATATTGGCAGAAAGCTTACATTCTTGTTAATCTAACTGCACTGTCCAATTTACAGTAGCTATTACAGTGAAAGAATACCATGCTATTGTTTGAGGAGAGTGCACAGTTTTGAACTTGAAAAGTTATTAATAAACAAATTAGGCACAGTCTTGATAGAACATTTTGAACAGAAATACAATGGTTCATTGGATCAGTCTAAAACTTTGCACGTATACTGCTGCCATCTAGTGTCCAAAATCTAAATTGCACCTGGGCTGGAATAATACATTATGGCCTTTCTCTTGCATTTCAAAGATGATGGTACAAAAAAAACAGTTGTTTTTTCATTGTATTATCTATTACTAGATGTAATGTGTTAAGTCTCCTACATTCCTTTCACATTTACACAAACCTCAAAGTGTTTCCTTTCAAATAGTATCAAGTATATGCATATACTTGCTTCAAGGCCTGAGATAAATGCAGTTAGATTTGGGTATGTCATTTCAGACGAAAACTGAAAAAAAGGGTCAGTCCAATACAATTCATGTAGCATAGGTCTCCCATTTGGTGACTTGGTAGACAAGGCTACCATTGTGGTTGGGCAGCTAAATAGCAACACCACTGGTTTGGCCTCTCATTCTACTGAAGAAACAGTAGTGGAGACAGAAAGAAAACCATGGTCATAAAATAATTTGGAGAGAAATATGGTGAACATCTGAAGAGTTTGGGAAAGTGAGACATCGAAAATACTGTAGGGTCCATTTACAATGCAATTTTTTGATAAATACTTACTCAGAGTAGCGGACTGTTACAACCGAGTTACTGGACTGGTTCGTCTGGGGTCTCTCCCCAGGTGACTTCTGTGAAAATGTGATAAAATGCTGGTCAGTGAGTCATTTCAGTTAAATTCTGAAACTTGAATCATATACTGAATATTGGACTACCATAAAAAACAAGTAGAACTTAAAAAGAGATTTGTTTGGTAGTTGACCATTTCCTTAGCCAGTATGCCACATTAATAGACTTCAGCATGCTCTCTAAGAGCAGTGCTCTGTTGTACTGGCCATAAGAGCCTGATCCTCATCCTATCTCTGCTACACATATGGCCTGTGAACTACATGTGAAACTAAAGTGCAGGAATAAAACCTGTCACCATGCAAAATACATGTAAGCTGAAATGTTTTCCTTTAAAATTCAATACACTTCCCCCTTTTAAAACGTTCCGATCCAAATCTAAAAACATTTCAGTTATCCTCTTTTAAGTCACGTTTGAGCACTTCAGGAATAATTTGATATGACCCATATCGTTGGATGACACATGCAATATTACCATAAAAACCAACAAGGCTGGGATGAAATGAACACTTTAAAAACAACTGACTAAAGCCTATCAATCAAAGGCAGTGACAGTGAGTCCAGGCACACAGGTTCAACAGGATGAGTGGCCAGCAGCTGTGCAAACAGCATCAGGCTCATTTTGAGAAATTAGTCTTCCTAGCATTTCGTGACATGCCGAGGCTCTGAAAAGGCGTTTAATGTTTCACTGTGGTTAGAGATTTGTGCCCAGAGCGATGTACATTTTAGGCGCCCCTCAGTCTCAATCCTCACCCCTCATTGAGTCAATCAACAACTCTCCTTGCTGTAAGTCAATCGTCATGCCTCAGCCTCACGCTTCAAGGAGGGTAGACAACGGACTTAAGGAGGGGTGAGGAATGAGGCTGAGGGTATAGAATGTACACCTTAGGGGGGCCGAAACTGTGGACATAATTAAAAGAGATCTTAAAACACTCCTTTTTAGCTTTGCTTTTCCTTAGGGTGCTTTTTAATCGTTCTGTTTTTAGTGTTATTCTTTTATTTATTTTTATCCTCTTATGATGTGTGGTAAATAAATATTTAATGTATAAAACGTGCTGTATAAATAAAGCTTGATTTAATTTGATTACACCATACCTCTGTACAGATGAGGGGGATTAGGATTCCATTGAGACTAATTGAGTCTAACTCTAGTCTGCGATAAATCCTACCGAATGTAGTACAAGTTTACCACAGGCTTTTTAGGACATGGCAGAAACAGAAGATATGGAGCTGTATCCTGGTGTGGAGCAGAGATGAGATTGGATAGACTTCAGCTGCACTGTAATAAACCTACAGTCTGGGGGTTCAACCTCTGCCCTGCACTTTACTGGAATGAAATAGTCAGCCCTTCTAGCTTCTTCAAAGGACTTCTATCGAACAGACTGCTTCTCATCAAGTTATACTGCAGGTTCAAAGTGGGAAACCAGGAAAAAAAAGGGCATCAAGGACGTCAAAGCGCTAAAGAGGTGCCAATATTCTGCAAAACCAGGATAAATAAAATCTCCAGGTCGGAGAAATCACAGTTCTCTATTGTTAGCCTCTCTTCAGCTCGTTCTGCTGCAGGTAGAGGAACATGCATATGGGGTTTTCCCAAAGGACAGGAAAGTCTGGAAGAGTTTAAAACACATCCAAAGAAGTGCCGTATGAAATCTGTTTCTCTGAGTCGTATAAAAGAGTACCTTGAGCAGAGTTGATCACTCACACCGTGTATGTCCTATAGCCTATAAACTATATATAACCAATGCAACAGGGCTCGAGTCAAAAGTAGTGCACTTCATTTCTTCACAGCCAGTAAGAAGAAATGTCCAGGGTCTAGCCCTGGGGGTTACGTGCGTGGGAGAGATGGTGGTAGAAGTGCCTGTAAATAGTTTGGAACGGTCTGCTCCCAGTTTCCATCTGTTTCTGAGAGGTCTTAGCCTTGAGCACGAAACGCTGTACAACTCTTAACGTTATAAAACATTCATAGCTTTACATCCTCTCACTCCTACCTACCACGACGATCATCACAGAGAATTCACTAAACTTCCTGGAAAACCCAGAGGGTGTCATAAACAGCGCAAAACCCCTCCTTCCAATTAGGCAACCCCCTTAAATATATCTTACACAGGAAGCTAGATAAATGTGTAATCTTCTCAAAATCAAAATTCCAAGCTGTCGATTTCTGAGTGGATAGACTATCGTAAGTCTAAAGCAAGCTACATCTAAATCAGCCGTCTGAGTTTGGGTTTGACCTGGATATCATTTGCGTCCCATATCCACTAATTTTAGTGGCACCATTTCTTTGGGTGTCTAAACTAGTATATTTTTCTCTACAGTAAGTGGTACATACAGTAACAAAGGACAGTTTTGTATAGCTCACACGTCATGAAGACAGGGTTAAAAGCTTTATGTGAACTCTCTCAACCAATGTTAACCCTTTACACTTGTACCCGTAAACGGTCCAATGGGAAATCTGCGGCTATACAGTAACACGCTACACATGACGTCAGAGCTCAGGCTCAGCGATGGGTTTTGACTGACAGGCGTTTTGAATTTGAGCACATCGCGCGACAAGAAGTTGCTCCCATCCCTTCCGCGCATTTGTTGTTGTCGGAAACGAGGGAAATGCTGTAAATTAAGAGAACTCTATGTCTTTTTGAAAGACGAGACGTTGAGGATTATAATAAATAATGCTCGGATGTCATGCATGCAAGCCAAGCACCCGTTAGTCAAAATGTGCGCTTTTCCATATCATAAAACTCCTGACATTTACAGTGTCAACGTTGATGATCACTATATTTGATGTACAGTTCCAAGTTGACTTGGTGTCATACCCTTGGTGATTTGAACCCGAACTAACCTATTTCTGTCTACTTTGAAGAACATTTGCAGCAGCACACGCACCTGAATGCACTCGTGACTCCTTTCTATGGGCGCCGTTACAATGATCCGTTTCCCTGAATTGTGTGAAAGCCAATATTACGGTGTGTGAACACCGTAATATCATATTTTATCATTCAGCCAGTCGTGTTGGCAATAGAACAAGCTTATGCTGCACCTTACAACACATTCTTCCAGGAATATTCTCATGTTACGGAATGTATTTTCAGATGTCTTACCGGAATGTATTTTCAGATGTCTTACCGGCTGCTCTCAGAATAGACAATCGGACAATTTATTTATTTTTATTATTATTATTATGTTTCTTCTTGGGCCTCTATAACTATATCTATTGTTTTTATTTTTTTGTTGTTGTGTGATTTGGACTAATCCCCTCTACCACACGGAACCCCACTAATCTACTGACGGAACGCAAGAGGTGGCTAACAACAGACCTCCATCCTATGCTAGCTTGCTACCGATGTCCTGGCTAGCTGTCTAAATCGCAGTGACCCCCAAACCAACCTCTCCACTCCCTGGACCCTTTTGATCACTCGACTAATGATGCCTCTCCTTAATGTCAATATGTCTTGTCCATTGCTGTTCTGGTTAGTGTTTATTGGCTTATTTCACTGTAGAGCCTCTAGTCCTGCTCACTATACCTTATCCAACTTATTAGTTCCACCACCCACACATGCAATGACATCTCCTGGTTTCAATGATGTTTCTAGAGACAATATCTCTCTCTTCATCACTCAATACCTAGGTTTACCTCCACTGTATTCACATCCTACCATACCTTTGTCTGTACATTATACCTTGATCCTATTTTATCGCCCCCAGAAACCTCCTTTTACTCTCTGTTCCAGACGTTCTAGACGACCAATTCTTATTGCTTTTAGCCGTACCCTTATTCTTCTCCTCCTATGTTCCTCTGGCGATGTAGAGGTGAATCCAGGCCCTGCAGTGCCTAGCTCCACTCCTATTCCCCAGGCGCTCTCTTTTGATGACTTCTGTACCCGTAATAGCCTTGGTTTCATGCATGTTAACATTAGAAGCCTCCTCCCTAAGTTTGTTCTATTCACTGCTTTAGCACACTCTGCCAACCCGGATGTTCTAGCTGTGTCTGAATCCTGGCTTAGGAAGACCACCAAAAATTCAGAAATTTTAATTCCAAACTACAACATTTTCAGACAAGATAGAACTGCCAAAGGGGCGGTGTTGCAATCTACTGCAAAGATAGCCTGCAGAGTTCTGTCCTACTATCCAGGTCTGTACCCAAACAATTTGAACTTCTACTTTTAAAATCCACCTCTCTAAAAACAAGTCTCTCACCGTTGCCGCCTGCTATAGACCACCCTCTGCCCCCAGCTGTGCTCTGGACACCATATGTGAACTGATTGCCCCCATCTATCTTCAGAGCTTGTGCTGCTAGGCGACCTAAACTGGAACATGCTTAACACCCCAGCCATCCTACAATCTAAACTTGATGCCCTCAATCTCACACAAATTATCAATGAACCTACCAGGTACCCCCAAAGCCTTAAACACGGGCACCCTCATAGATATCATCCTAACCAACTTCCCCTCTAAATACACCTCTGCTGTCTTCAACCAAGATCTCAGCGATCACTGCCTCATTGCCTGCATCCGTAATGGGTCAGCGGTCAAACGACCTCCACTCATCACTGTAAAACGATCCCTGAAACACTTCAGCGAGCAGGCCTTTCTAATCGACCTGGCCGGGGTATCCTGGAAGGATATTGATCTCATCCCGTCAGTAGAGGATGCCTGGATATTTTTTTTAAGTGCCTTCCTAACAATCTTAAATAAACATGCCCCATTCAAGAAATTTAGAACCAGGAACAGATATAGCCCTTGGTTCTCCCCAGACCTGACTGCCCTTAACCAACACAAAAACATCCTATGGCGTTCTACATTAGCATCGAACAGCCCCCGTGATATGCAGCTGTTCAGGGAAGCTAGAAACCGTTATACACAGGCAGTTAGAACAGCCAAGGCTAGCTTTTTCAAGCAGAAATTTGCTTCCTGCAACACTAACTCAAAAAAGTTCTGGGACACTGTAAAGTCCATGGAGAATAAATCCACCATAATTGAGAATTTCAATAAGCATTTTTCTACGGCTGGCCATGCTTTCCACCTGGCTACTCCTACCCCGGTCAACAGCACTGCACCCCCAACAGCAACTCGCCCAAGCCTTCCCCATTTCTCCTTCTCCCAAATCCATTCAGCTGAAGTTCTGAAAGAGCTGAAAAATCTGGACCCCTACAAATCAGCCGGGCTAGACAATCTGGACCCTTTCTTTCTAAAATGATCTGCCGAAATTGTTGCCACCCCTATTACTAGCCTGTTCAACCTCTCTTTCGTGTCGTCTGAGATTCCCAAAGATTGGAAAGCAGCTGCGGTCATCCCCCTCTTCAAAGGGGGGGGGACACTCTTGACCCAAACTGCTACAGACCTATATCTATCCTACCATGCCTTTCTAAGGTCTTCGAAAGCCAAGTCAACAAACAGATTACCGACCATTTCGAATCTCACCATACCTTCTCTGCTATGCAATCTGGTTTCAGAGCTGGTCATGGGTGCACCTCAGCCACGCTCAAGGTCCTAAACGATATCTTAACCGCCATCGATAAGAAACATTACTGTGCAGCCGTATTCATTGATCTGGCCAAGGCTTTCGACTCTGTCAACCACCACATCCTCATCGGCAGACTCGACAGCCTTGGTTTCTCAAATGATTGCCTCGCCTGGTTCACCAACTACTTCTCTGATAGAGTTCAGTGTGTCAAATCGGAGGGTCTGCTGTCCGGACCTCTGGCAGTCTCTATGGGGGTGCCACAGGGTTCAATTCTTGGACCGACTCTCTTCTCTGTATACATCAATGAGGTCGCTCTTGCTGCTGGTGAGTCTCTGATCCACCTCTACGCAGACGACACCATTCTGTATACTTCCGGGCCTTCTTTGGACACTGTGTTAACAACCCTCCAGGCAAGCTTCAATGCCATACAACTCTCCTTCCGTGGCCTCCAATTGCTCTTAAATACAAGTAAAACTAAATGCATGCTCTTCAACCGATCGCTACCTGCACCTACCCGCCTGTCCAACATCACTACTCTGGACGGCTCTGACTTAGAATACGTGGACAACTACAAATACTTAGGTGTCTGGTTAGACTGTAAACTCTCCTTCCAGACCCATATCAAACATCTCCAATCCAAAGTTAAATCTAGAATTGGCTTCCTATTTCGCAACAAAGCATCCTTCACTCATGCTGCCAAACATACCCTTGTAAAATTGACCATCCTACCAATCCTCGACTTTGGCGATGTCATTTACAAAATAGCCTCCAATACCCTACTCAACAAATTGGATGCAGTCTATCACAGTGCAATCCGTTTTGTCACCAAAGCCCCATATACTACCCACCATTGCGACCTGTACGCTCTCGTTGGCTGGCCCTCGCTTCATACTCGTCGCCAAACCCACTGGCTCCATGTCATCTACAAGACCCTGCTAGGTAAAGTCCCCCCTTATCTCAGCTCGCTGGTCACCATAGCATCTCCCACCTGTAGCACACGCTCCAGCAGGTATATCTCTCTAGTCACCCCCAAAACCAATTCTTTCTTTGGCCGCCTCTCCTTCCAGTTCTCTGCTGCCAATGACTGGAACGAACTACAAAAATCTCTGAAACTGGAAACACTTATCTCCCTCACTAGCTTTAAGCACCAACTGTCAGAGCATCTTACAGATTACTGCACCTGTACATAGCCCACCTATAATTTAGCCCAAACAACTACCTCTTTCCCAACTGTATTTAATTTATTTATTTATTTTGCTCCTTTGCACCCCATTATTTTTATTTCTACTTTGCACATTCTTCCATTGCAAAACTACCATTCCAGTGTTTTACTTGCTATATTGTATTTACTTTGGCACCATGGCCTTTTTTGCCGGTACCTCCCTTCTCACCTAATTTGCTCACGTTGTATATAGACTTGTTTATACTGTATTATTGACTGTATGTTTGTTTTACTCCATGTGTAACTCTGTGTCGTTGTATGTGTCGAACTGCTTTGCTTTATCTTGGCCAGGTCGCAATTGTAAATGAGAACTTGTTCTCAACTTGCCTACCTGGTTAAATAAAGGTGAAATAAAATATTAAATGTCGTTATCGAACAAATGCGCGCGAAAAGTACAGTAAATGTAAAATGCAGATTAAAAATCAAGAGTTTAATGTTTGTATTCAATCTTGTGTCAGGTCGTGTTTTGGTCTAATAAAATCTCCAAACTGCCTCCTTTCAATTGCTACCATGGTTATGCACATGCTTTTGGTATTTATTCTGTAAGAAACATTTCAATCTAACCCTAATCCATATAGGCCCGATTCCCACTCGTGTAAAGGGTTCAAACAGCCAAGCACTCAAATTCACCTTATTTAGCTTCTAAGTGGACCAACTTTTAGGACTACGTTTGTGGAGCTATCTAGCTCCTTTATAGATTGTGGTCCTCTCTGGCAGCTCAGTCTGTATAATGCTGTAAAGCAGCAAAAGGAGCCTGTAAAACGAATGTAATGATTTAGCTCCTCCTCACATTCTGAAGCAGCGTACTTGACTCACTGGGTTCAAATGGAAGTCAGTCTAAAACAAAACAAAATACGGTCTATAGCAGTCTTCAAACCTCTCTATTTAGGCTGTCATTTATGACACATAACAAAACACGCAGAGGTCTGCGGAACCAAATTAACTTCTGCACATGTGCTGGTTTCTCTACTTCCTGGCAGTGGTCTCTGCTCAGAGAGAACTGGCTACTCTAGCGAACGGTGGTCGTTTTGAATAAAATTAGATCAAAGCCGAGTCAATGTCTGCAAGATCACATTGCGACAGTATTCTACAGAACAGAACCCGAATACAATAGCGTAGTGTAACGTTACTGTAAGACAAAGTGCCACCTCGTTTCTTATGAGATTTTAGGATGATTGTGTGAATAGTCGCATTTGTCTCTCATGTGGCCAAAACTCAACCAAACAAAATACGTGCTTTGATTGAAACGAAGCACGGGTAGGCTATGCTATGCTACAGTTTGTTAACACCATCTGCTCTACAGTTCGCTCACTACATCGTTCAAAACACAGTAGGCTACTTGAAACAACACTGCATAACTGTAGAATATCAAAATGCATATCCCCATGAAACTGATATGGATCATATGGTTGGTATGCAGACGCGTTTTGGACATTTAACTGTTAAAACATGAAGAATTGTCATTCAAGATTGACAAGTGGGAAATGGGAAGGGGGGTTATAGCAACAAGTCTTATACCAAAACCAAGTCAAATGCCATCAACTAATATCAGCATCCAACATAAGAAAAACCGAAAAACGATTAAAATAAAACCTAATATAACTCAAACGGAAAGCATTTGCATTTTTGCGCAGTCCAGTCCAGTAAGTTCAATTTCGTTATTACCTATAACAACAAAAACATAAATATTTAGCTATTAGCCAAATTGAGTCAGATGTCAGGCAGCTGTGACCTCATTACAAGAACAATACACATATTGTCACTAAACTGTTTATGTTCCTGTGGCAGCTCTATTAAATGGGTCATCATGGAGAGCCGTCTTGACACGGGCCTGAAACCCGAAACCTCTATTGGAGTAGACGTCGGCCTACGTACTGACAGTTTAAATATCCTCTGAGGTACTGCTTAATAACCTGTCCGAAAAATATGCAATGACCATTACGGACGTTTGATCACACTTTAAAACGTCTCATTATTTGGGCCATGGGACCTGACCAGGGAAAACCAACAACCTAGTTAGTACAGCTTTTTCGCGGATTTGTAGACAAGCAGGTCATAGAAGAGTCGTCTAACCTACCAGGACAGTTTTGGTTGTGTGCTGATCTGTTGTTGTATGTCTGGACTGATCAGTGGTAGAGCGTGTGGACTTGGTTCTCTCCTCTTCGTGTCGATGAACCCAGCCTCGCAAGTTCTGAGTCAGACTGGATTATAGGGGAAGAAGGAATATTCAGATTGAAGTTAATAAAGTATGGCTTCCATGTAAGAACTGTTGAAGGCAGCTGCTGGCTTTCATATGTGCCTCATCCCTCTCAAATGATGACGGCTTGAAGACTGAGTGAGTTTCCCAGTTCCAGCCACCTTTTCATTCCACTGTGACGGCGTCAAAATGACTGGTGAACAGTTTGGTTTCATGAGCTGCCAACATGGCTCACACATTACAGTCTAGTTAGCAGTGGGAAAGACAAAGGCTAGCGCTACAGAGAGTACCGAGTGGACTCATTTATACTCAATTCAGGTAGGTAATACAGTGAGTTCAATATGGAATTGTATTCTGAAATCGAGGTACCTAGCCAGATGTTCTAATCTTGCTTCCATACTGGTGGTCGAGACAAGAAGGCTGGTAGACTGAGGCTAAGTAGAACCAAATTCTCGGCTGGTAGTAGGCTACTAATCAGATGGACTTGGTTAGTACTGACCGGAGAGACTTGGACCTGGAGACAGGAGAGTGGGGTTGGCAGGGGGGCGAGGAGGGTGACCCAAACAGGAGAGACTCCTTCTTGACCACAGCTAGTGCCATCTCCTCTGGGGTATAATCCTCCCACCTATAGCACAGAGAGGGGAGAGAGAGGGAGGGGAGGGGGAGAGAGAGGGAGGTAGGTAGGTAGGTTAAGGCGAGAGAGGTAGATATGTAAGGGGAGAGAGAGAGAGATGAATCAACACCTCATCAACAACACATTCACCTTCCCTCTGGGATCTCATTGTGATCCAGCTGCTGATATGCTGGTGTATGCTGTAGGTTTTCCTTGTGGCCTAAAGGACTGGAATATGAACCCGGAATAATCAGTCACTTACTCCGGACGTCCCAAGTGTTCATCAATTTTAAACGAGCAGCTGATTCACATCTGGAACAAACAACACCTTAGGTGACTTGAAAGCCAAACATTTCCCCTTAGTTGATGAATTAGGTCATAAGTTAAAGAAGGGGGTTACGTTGAGTTCTACGCAGTGACCTGCAACAATAACCTGCAGAGCCAGTGGCCTCGTCTTCACGCAAGCACACACACACGTTGGACTGGAGGTCTCCTGGGAAACGGTTTGATAAATGGTCTGTTCCCGACATCTGTGTGGAACTTCCACTTCCAAACCCGTTGACCAGATGAATGAGCCCTGGGCTCCAGATCAGAAGGACACAATAGGGTAGAGAATGCGGGCATCAAAACGGTCCATTAGCCCCAAAAAATGCCGTATTGTGTATACATTCTATAGCCTAGTCCCAGATCTGCTCATGCTATGTAGCCTCCTATGATAACGAGGCTATATGTTCTACGACTATTCATATCGAACGGCCCATTACCACACAGTTTGAGTTAGCCTAGCACTGTACTATCATCTGCTCAAAGCAGGCTATTTGCAGTAGGTGATGTAGTACTTTGTAGCAGGCAGCTGGACACATGGGGACGGCAGGCAGCTGGACACATGGGGACGGACCAGTGGTGACTGTAAAATTAAACTGGCCACTAAAAAGACACCACTAGTAATACTATTTTATTGTGCTCTGCTTGTAACACTCCAATTCAAACCACAGATTTGTCACCAGAGAATGATGTGTCTAAATAAGGTAAACATTCGTGAGTCCTGTATAACAGGATGTTATAAAGCAGCGCTGGAAATAGATGTTTAGTCAAACAGAAACAACCGATCAATTCCTCTACAGTTCTGTTTTTTGGGACAGAATTAAGTGCTCTTGGATGCCTCCGATTCTACTCCAGAAGCCTGGTAAAACACTTGAGTCTACCTACTTCTCTTCAATTCAGCATTATTATTTTTTTACTCTTCTTATTCCTGGTTCGTGAGCATTTTTCCAAGACAAAGATGTGGCTTTAAAGCATAGGTGAAATTGCCACAGGGATGGGGGGGGGTGATGACAACATGCCCCCCCCCCCGAGATATAGAACAGTGCAAAATGTTTTAAAAGCAGGAAGTTAGCAGTTTTCCAACAAACCAAAACATTTTTGTTTGTTTATTTTTGGGTTGTGGGGCCCCCTGGAGGTAGGTGTTCCCCAGAACATAGCAGGGACAAGGTAACAGGAAGAGGGCTCTTAATGCCACATGGTACAAAGACTATTCATGGCTGGAATATTCACAAAACCAGGACTTGCCAATTGTTTTGTACGTAGACCCTTTTCACTACACAATGCCCCTCAATCTGCCTTTACTTACCTCTCTGGTTTTGCTAACTAGAAAAAAATATATCCTAGAATTGCCTGATTTCAGTGTGTCACTCAACCTCATCCAAGCCAGCACTGGCCTTGCAGTCAGGTGTGTATGTATGTAAGCCAACTTTAGAGCCCAGCCTGGAACCAATTACGTCAACCCTCAAGCTTCAGTAACAGTAAGGGAAATATTACTCCTGGACTAATTTACAGTTTCAATGGAGACTCTCCCCTGACTCTCTCTTTCTCCCAGTCTTTTCAACAGGCAATCAGCCAGTCCTCAGTTCAACTTAGACCACACTGAACCCTGAGGTGTCCCAGTGTCAGTGACCAGATTTTTTTCATATTCAATGAGATATATCTTAAATGACAGCTGTTTGTTAGACTGAATATCAGGATTTTAAATATACTGGAAGGTATATTTTAGCTCAGCCCCTCCAAGTGTATGCCTTCCACCTGTAAACTATGAAAACTACAAAACGTGATAGTTAATGTATGATCAACTTAGTAGATTATATCCTATGTACATATTAACGTGCATCCTTACAATAGTAGTCAGTCTTTATCGTTTGTGTCTTCTTAATATTTGCCTTGAAATACCGTCATTAATGATGGTGAGGACTTATCGTTCCAATTATCCGTCCACATACTGCTTTCAAAAACACCCCCAAGAGAGGCATAATAAGTCATGTCAAACTGTGTAGAATTGCTGAAAATGCATTTAAAAATGTTTTTACAAATTTGGGGGACCCCCAGACCACACGTCTACTGTTCATCTCCCCCAAGATCTACATCACAATTTCGCTCTTGCTTTAAAGATGAAATCTGCATTAGGATAAACAGTGCCACAAATAGGCGTGCCTTTGTTGTTTTGGTTCTGTTGATAAAACAGAGTGACGTGTCAAGCAGCGTGCTTGCAAAAATTGCAGTACGTATTCTGCTGTTCTATCGCACGTGCAATGACGTCCGAGGAACAAGTCTTTGTTTTTTGCCTTTACTACTTTGTTGTTGTAATATCCCAAATGGACGTGGAAGTTTCACCAATTAACAATTCCAGCTTTAAAGCCAATCAATCTAAGCCTGTGCGTGATCTGGCCGATGGTGTGTAAAATAGTAGAGTTCCTGTCAGCATGCATGCAAGATTTGGTTATTCTGGGAACCAAGATTATGTGAATAGTGAGATAATTGACAATTGTAAAGAGTACCTGAACACCGAAAACACTTATGTAACCTCACACCTCTAGTTGATTTTCCATTAGTCCATAAAAACAGAAAAGTACTTCTGATGTGGAACATACTGAGGCAAGAGAAGACTGGGTCCGTGTCCAATGAATTAACGAGCCTAGGGTGTACCCCAGACATATGATTACAGTAATTTACATTCCCGTACAGTAAGAGCATCCCATCTACTTACTTAAGTCATTCTTCAGCTTCTGGTAAACGAGTGTCTCGAGACAGGCTCTGCCAGAACACTGAGGTACAATCACAAGTCAGTGAGAGACTTAGCAGGAACCATTGGTTCTCGTTGATACATAACAGGGCATCACGTTTCCTACAGGGCTAGAGTGCTGTGCTAAGGCTTCTTTGGTGCTACTTATCCTTATATGAGAAGGAACCACCTGGTGTAAAACTGTGTGGAACAAATGGTTAACGATGAGGTTTCTAAATCATTGCGGGCAGGAAATGACAGTGACATAAGTCCAATACAAACCGATAATGAATCAGTTTGCCATGGCAGCAGACTGCATTTAGAAGCAATTCAAAGGAAACAACTAAAAAGACTGACGTAAAATTAAAAGAAAACTCCTGGGAACAAAAAATAGGGTAACTATGTGTTCAGTTACAAGGGTAGTGTGTGTGTGTATGTGCACACACTGTATATTTGTGTGTGTGTGTGTGTGTGTGTGTGCATGTAAGAGAGAACATGCAGTGGGGCAAAAAAGTATTTAGTCAGCCACCAATTGTGCAAGTTCTCCCACTTAAAAAGATGAGAGAGGCCTGTAATTTTCATCACAGGTACACTTCAACTATGACAGACAAAATGAGGAAAAAAATCCAGAAAATCACATTGTAGGATTTTTTATGAAATTATTTGCAAATTATGGTGGAAAATAAGTATTTGGTCAATATCCTAATATGATTTTCTGGATTTTTTTTTCTCATTTTGTCTGTCATAGTTGAAGTGTACCTATGATGAAAATTAAATGCCTCTCTCATCTTTTAAAGTGGGAGAACTTGCACAATTGGTGGCTGACTAAATACTTTTTTGCACCACTGTATGTATAAACAGTATTATAAGTATATTGAGTCAGGAAACCCTCATGTTCATGTTGTGTTAATTACCTGTCCTGGGATTGGTGGGATTGTGGGTACTGGGCATCCAGGGGCTCCAGTGGGGACTGGGGGTCTGGTGTCTCCTCCCCTCGCCTCTGTTGTTGGTCGGGGGAGAAGCTGAGCAGATGTCGGCTGCTTTGTGGCTTCCCAGTGGACAGGCTGGAGTTGCTGGCCTCTGACTCCCACACACTGAAACCAGAGGGACAGGGCAGGGCCTTCAGTTACACAAGCCAGGTCAAACACAGCAAGAACAACATAGACTAACACACACACACGTTGATCTGAACATTAGTAGAGTATTAGAGCATTTCCCTTTGAGGACAGAAATGTTCCGCAGTGAATCAGTCACACACAGACACAGACACACACAGATCAAAAATTGTTTCCCATTTGACATTTTGATGTTAACTTAGTGTTTAATTTGTTATGAATCCATAAAGGCTTGTTTTTATCAAAATGGTCAAAATGCCTACACAAGCATGAAACAACCAAGATGGGCGATGAAGACAAGAGGAAGAGTGATCTGAATAACAGATCAGGAAGCAAAGCATTGGTTATAGTGGCCAGAATACAGACCGAAAACCGCACAAAGCTTAACGTGGCGTAGGAGAGGGAAGGCACTCTTGGCTAAACCACACAAACAAACACACACACACACACACACACAAAAAGACACACGGCCATGCGCGCGCGCACCCACAGCGAGAGAGTGAGAGAAAAGAGGATAAACCGTGTGGTCTCCTACTCGAGCCAAAACAATACCAGACACTACAGATCTGAGAGCAGTGTTCAACACAAAGACACACGTCGTCGGGCTCCTTATATAGACAAGTTGTGCAGCAATTGTCAAATGAAAACAGTTACACAAAAAAAAAAGTACACTCCTCAAATTCCTGCAAATGAAAACCAAACGTGGGAGTGAAAAAAAGACTCAACTCAGCAGCAGGAACTTATTCATTGAAAAAAAACATTTCATATTGACTTGAGCTATGACTGGAAACACTGGTGTTGTTTTTATTAAAACTAGTCTCACCATGAGCAGGAAACATTAGCGAAAGTTCGCTCAGCTCCTGACTGGGGTTTACTGAACAAATACTTGTGAGAGGATTTAAAAGGGACATGTCCATTCAGAACGGAGTGGTAGAATACATTTAGAGTCTAAAAATGAAATAGCATCTCCAGGCTGTTTCTCCGAGCCGGCCGGCGTGGAAGGGAAGCAACGCTCCCACATTCCTAGTTCTGGGAAGCTTGAGCGTATGGAAAACTCAGAGCCCCTCTCCTCTCCCGACTCACATCCAACTTTCCGAAGCCTTCCTTCGTGAGGGAATTTTTTGAGGGGGGATGTGGCCTTTTTTCCGAGACATTGGGGGGAAACGCCTAATTTATAAGGCATGTTGGTGAATTATCCAACTCTGGACATAGCAAAGAGCTGACTGACTGACTGGCTGACATAAAATCCACCCATTGATAGATCATTCATTTGCATAGATGATCATATGTAAATGTGGTTGATGTTAAGTCTGGAAACTGGAGGAGAGAGACTCAAACACATTGGTTGTGACATATACTACAGTGACACACTGCATGAGGGCTTGTGGAGGGTTGTCGTGACACACTGTATGAGGGCTTGTGGAGGGTTGTCATGACACACCAGTGACACACACACACACACACACACACACACACACACACACACACACACACACACACACACACACATATACAAACACCACACACACACACACACACAAGCTCACCTTATGGGACCCGTGTTGAGCACGAAGAAGACCAGGACGACCATAAGGCACACAGCCCGTCTCTTTGGAGCCGTCACCTTCAGAACAGTGTTCTGTGGAGTAAGAGACCAATCGATTGATTTCACCTAGCTGGATCTACGCAAGCTATGCATTGGCACAAGCGTTCACCTATCGAATCATGTTAGATCAGTGATTACTTCAGTAAAATGAATCAACCCTTAGGGCCTTGCCCCTGTGCACTTGCGGAGGTCCAAGAGGATTGGATAGGTGTTAACAATGTGGCGAAAATCCCATCACGCTTACCATAGGCCAAGGTGGGGTTACTGCCATATTGCTTAATGCTTCACCTATGAATTCCTCTGAAATCTGATCTTGTCCTATCAGATCCAAAAAGTGATCAAGGGATTGATCAAGAGCACAAGGGACGAAGCAACTTCCTGGAATTAAACACATCCCTGCTCTTCGTGCCTGTCTGAGCCTGTGGCACCGTTCAAATAGATTCAAAAACGCAACCCTTCTTTAAGACAATCACTGCTATGTAAGTGAGTGAAAAGGACAAGTCATGGTTTCCACCCCATTGTTTCCACTTATCTTACGTTTTCGATCTTTCTCAAGCTAAGAAGGAACGGTGCAATTTGAAGGTGTTCAAACCTCCGTGAGAAGTCCATCCAGCTGGGTCCTAAGGGATCCGTTCTCCCGGAGCAGCCTCTGGTTCTCACACAGTGCCCCCCTGAGACGGGCCTCCAGAGCCTGCTGGGCCTCTTTCCTCCTCAGCCTGGAGAGCGTGGCCGAGTCACGGTTCTTCACCATCCTCTGTTGCCGCCGCACCACACACGCCTGGACAGGTGGAGAAGGAGGGACTGATATAATGAATGTGACATGGTTACAGTTCAAAGTTACCGCACATATTCAGCATACAGTTGAAGTCGGAAGTTTACATACACCATACGTTTAAACTCAGTTTTTCACAATTCCTGACATTTAGTCCAAGTAAAAAGTCCCTGTCTTATGTCAGTTAGGATCACCACTTTATTTTAAGAATGTACATTTCTGAATAATATTTAGAGAGAACTATTTATTTCAGCTTTTATTTCTTTCATCGCATTCCCAGTGGGTCAGAAGTTTACATACACTCAATTAGTATTTGGTAGCATTGCCTTTAAATTGTTTCACTTGGGTCAAATGTTTCGGGTAGCCTCCCATAAGCTTCCCACAATAAGTTCGGTGAATTTTGGCCCATTCCTCCTGACAGAGCTGGTGTAACTGAGTCAGGTTTGTAGGCCTCCTTGTTTGCACACACTTTTTCAGTTCTGCCCACCAATTTTCTATGGGATTGAGGTCAGGGCTTTGTGATGGCCACTCCAATACGTTGACTTTGTTGTCCTTAAGCCATTTTGCCACAACTTTGGAAGTATACTTGGGGCCATTGTCCATTTGGAAGACCCATTTGCGACCAAGCTTTAAATTCCTGACTGATGTCTTGAGATGTTGCTTCAATATATTCACAATTTTCCTACCTCATGATGCCATCCATTTTGTGAATTGCACCAGTCCCTCCTGCAGCAAAGCACCCCCACAACATGATGCTGCCACCCCCGTGCTTCACGTTTGGGATGGTGTTTTTCGGCTTGCAAGCCTCTCCCTTCTTCCTCCAAACATAACGATAGTCATTATGGCCAAACAGTTCTATTTTTGTTTCATCAGACCAGAGGACATTTCTCCAAAAAGTACGATCTTTGTCCCCATGTGCAGTTGCAAACCGTAGTCTGGCTTTTTTATGGCAGTTTTGGAGCAGTGGCTTCTTCCTTGCTGAGCGGCCTTTCAGGTTATGTTGATATAGGACTCGTTTTACTCTGGATATAGATACTTTTTTTTACCTGTTTCCTGCAGCATCTTCACAAGGTCCTTTGCTGTTGTTCTGTGATTGATTTGCACTTTTCACACCAAAGTACGTTCATCTCCAGGAGACAGAACGCGTCTCCTCCCTGAGCGGTATGACGGCTGTGTAGTCCCATGGTGTTTATACTTGCGTACCATTGTTTGTACAGATGAACGTGGTACCTTCAGGCATTTGGAAATTGCTCCCAAGGATGAGCCAGACTTGTGGAGGACTACAATTATTTTTCTGAGGCATTGGCTGATTTCTTTTGATTTTCACATGATGTCAAGCAAAGAGGCACTGAGTTTGAAGGTAGGCCTTGAAATACATCCAAAGGTACACCTCCAACTGACTCAAATGATGTCAATTAGTAAATCAGAAGCTTCTAAAGCCATGACATCATTTTCTGGAATTTTCCAAGCTGTTTAAAGGCACAGTCAACTTAGTGTATGTAAACTTCTGAACCACTGGAATTGTGATACAGTGAATTATAAGTGAAATAATCTGTATGTAACCAATGTTGGAAAAATTACTTGTGTCATGCACAAAGTAGATGTCCTAAACGACTTGCCAAAATTATAGTTTGTTAACAAGAAATTTGCTGAGTGGTTGAAAAAATGAGATTCCAACCTAAGTGTATGTAAACTTCCGACTTTCACTGTACATACAGTATGTGGTCCACGTGAGAATCAAACCCACACCAACTCACGAACACCATGCTTATTAACTCCACCTATTCCGAACAAACATGAACAATTCAAAAAGGATGTCCGCAACACAGCAGAATTCAAAGATGATATGACACGAGTACATTGGCCTTGGCATGCAGATGGCATTGGCTGTGTGTTTACAAAACCAAATCTGGTGACACCAGTTACACCAGACATAAGCCATATCCGGCAGTAAACCCTTTTGGACGCCATCTTGACTGTTCAGACAGGGCAGGCTATTTGTTTGTCTAACACAGCACATCACACTCAGTCACATACTCACAAAAAAACAAAAACAAAAAGAGGTGCAGCTGCTGCGAAAGGTGGAAAAAGTGACCCAGAATCATCAATTACAAGCTGATAATGACTCCAGCATGTTTCCCCAGAACGGACCTCATACGTCCTAACTTCACGCACATGTACAGACACACACACACAGCCTTTTTCCATGACTGAGTGGGCTGGGAGCTGGATGGACATTGTTAGGACGCCGACATAATTAATGGTGAGATTATTTAAGCACGGCCATCCAGGGAGAGATAGAAGGGGACAGGACATTCTCAGTGTTAAATAATGACCCATAGAGGAATGCTCTTGCAATGTTTTAGGGGAAAAAAATATGATTCAAAGAAACAGGATAAAGTGCACAGGTTAGTCCTACCAGTTCCATTTTATTTTTAGAAGGCAGACAGCCATTGTTTACGTAAACTCAGAGCCAGACACTCAAGAGTCTAGTAACTGGCATACAGTCTGTTGTCCTCCAATGCCCTCTCAGAGTCTTTCTACCACTGAGCCACAGACCACAGGAGAACCCTGCTATAGCATTCAAACGGCTTTGTCTGCTGCAGCCCATTTCTGAGGCCATGCGTCATAGCATTTCCAACAGCACAGATTTCAGGGCTATGCAAATTCAGACCACACATTTTATTTGGTCTCTGTTGAGGGGGGGAACCCTGCCATCGGTGACCTCTTGGGAAAATCGAAAAGTGCATGTCTGGTTACCCAATAGTGGGGTTGGGGGGTGGGGTACGTGTCCTGCAAGGGGAAAATGATACCCTGCCTTTAGTAACTACTACATTGCCAACAGTACAAACTCCCCCTCCTCCACAATGGTAGACTGTCAGCAATCTAGCACTTCAGTGACTGTGGGGTAAACTGGGAGTTGGGAACATAATCTGAATACGAGGCTGAAAATTAGAATTATGTGAAACAATGAGTTGGTGCTCTGAAGAGATGTAGATTACAGCGTGGTTGTTGATTGGAGGATGGGATGTTTGTTGTTGTTGATGTAAAACTCTGGACAGTGGGGGGAATGGGGAAATCAGCAGTTTTTGTGTGGTGAGATAACATCAAGCTCGGAGGACCATGAAGTTATTGTTTTACGGTATTGCTTTAAATTGCCCTAGCCCTTTTTATGCAGTGCCTTTGTTAACAAACTACTCCCAGACATGAGTGTGGATGCATGCACAAGCACGTGTTAATCTTAGAATTGGCATCTACCTGTGAGGGATGTCTACTTTGTACTAGTAAAGAAATTGGTTTTAACAGTACCCAAAGCCATCCAGTGATTTTATTTTATCATGGGAAAAGAGCTAATGCGTACAGCAAATACTACAATGTGGGTTTGATTGGATTTAAGCCATACGCTACTGTACTGTACACAGACTTACAGTACAGTACATGAACAGGATGTCTTCAAAGATAGTGAATTACGTTCCAGCAAAGGCTTTTCGAGCCTTCTCCACCATGAGCCATACAAATTATCTATCTATCTATCATCCCTACTGTACTAGTCTGTTCATTTTTCTGAATCAAGATTTTTTCTTTTTTTAACTGCTTTTTGAAAACCATTCATCCTATTCCTTGGCCGTCGATTCCAGTTCCAGGAGCATCAAGAAGACATTTTGGCAGGAAGTTGGCCTCCTAAATTACACTATGATTATCTAGCAGCGTCTCTGCATAGCCTCCCCCTGCTTTGTAGAAGCACAGCCATAAATTGATATGAAATGTAATTTGTCAAAAACAGTGCAGCCAAGCCAGTGATGCTACTACAGTGCATTAAAACAACAAGGAACATGGATTATGTCAGTGAGAGGCTAAATTGGCAGTGGCAAAACTACAGGGTCCTACATAGATTACTGTATTGAGTCGCTCCATGTAATTTCAGCAAGCCATGACACCCACCATCTCTGATTGTTCCGAAATTGTTTCTGTTGTTAGAAAAAGATAGGATTGGCATTCCTTGAAACGTTATTTTGTTCAAATGTCATTTTATTAATTTATTGCACCCATAAAATGGGCCATTTTAATATATAGGGTTCAGATACTCAATAAATATAGTACCCAACATCCGATGTGGACCAAACGTCTTCCTAACAATGATTAAGACATGAGGACCCCCCCCCCCCCCCCCCCCCCCCTCCCCAAAATTCAAAAGCTACCCACGGAACTCCCACAACCCCATGCCAATCCAACCCCAACAACCAGTATACAGTATCAGTTCTCTATGTTTGATAATATGAAGCTGAAGCTTGGAGTAATGCTTCTTCATACTATGTAATGTATTCCCTGTGAATCTGTTTCCCCCCCTATTCAGAGAAATGTGTAATTGAAGTTGCTCGTATTATTTACCATAAAGTAGTGTACAAGTTCCAGGTTTTACCCACTGGATGCCACAGATCCAAAAAACATTACCAGATTCACAGGGAATACATTACATAGTATGGAGAAGCAATATTATAAACCACAGCTTCATACTACATGTCAAACTTAGATAACTAATACTGAATACTGGTTGTTGGGGTTGAGATTGGCATGTGGTGTGGGGGTCTATGGGTGGCCTTTGATTTCTCATGTCTTACTTATTAGTAGGAAGAAGTTTGGTCCAAATTGTATTTGGGTACTACATTCATTGACTATTATCTGAAACCTATACATTTTAAATGCCAATTTGGGTGAAATCAATTTGCCTAATTTCTGAGATCAAATTATATTTCAACAAAATAACTACAGAAACTATTTCAGAACAACCCGAGATGGTGGGTATCTAAATCCTCTTTCTTGTGCGTACCTTTTTGGAGAGTAGCTTCCAGCATTGTGTTCTGGTTTATTCCATGATTTATTCACTCAAATTAAATGCACACAGTGGTGACACGTCTAGCCTAAGTCATATCTTACTCCAGTCAACATATGTGCTCACTCAACAAGCCTGGGTCTGCCCAGTGTCCATCCAGACATCAGGAGGGAGGTGGGAGTCATCAAGAGATATGGGTGTATACTGCCTGGGGGGCTTGGTGGTCTCAGACAGGTGGAGGAGGGATGAGGCTGGTAGTTAGGAGGGCAAGGCCACTTTAAAACCCACAGGGCCTGAGAGTGGTCAGACAGAAATGGAGCACCTGGATTTTTACTGTGGTAACACTTACCTGGAGGAGTTTGTCTCACGGATGCAACATGCTGTCTCACGGATAGAACATGTTGTCTCACGGATAGAACATGTTGTCTCACGGATAGAACATGTTGTCTCACGGATAGAACATGTTGTCTCACAGATGTAACATGTTGTCTCACAGATGTAACATGTTGTCTCACGGATAGAACATGTTGTCTCACGGATGTAACATGTTGTCTCACGGATGTAACATGTTGTCTCACGGATGTAAAAATGTTGTCTCACGGATGTAACATGTTGTCTCACAGATAGAACATGTTGTCTCACGGATAGAACATGTTGTCTCACGGATAGAACATGTTGTCTCACGGATGTAACATGTTGTCTCACGGATGTAAAAATGTTGTCTCACGGATGTAACATGTTGTCTCACAGATAGAACATGTTGTCTCACGGATAGAACATGTTGTCTCACGGATAGAACATGTTGTCTCACGGATAGAACATGTTGTCTCACGGATAGAACATGTTGTCTCACAGATAGAACATGTTGTCTCACGGATGTAACATGTTGTCTCACGGATGTAACATGTTGTCTCACGGATGTAAAAATGTTGTCTCACGGATGTAACATGTTGTCTCACGGATAGAACATGTTGTCTCACGGATAGAACATGTTGTCTCACGGATGTAACATGTTGTCTCACGGATAGAACATGTTGTCTCACGGATGTAACATGAGTAGAGTGATGGGGTCTGTCCTTATGTGGTTGGTAAGTTATATCATCAACATTTTGCAGCCTAAAATAGGTCAATAACATGATGTGGTGAGGAGAGATTGGAAACATCTCAAACAATGTTTTCTTGTAACGTAGAACATATATCTGAAACGTATACCTGTCTCATAACAACTGGGATATTTCAGCTTGTTCTTAAAAAGTTCCCTCAAGTGAAGATATATTTAGATTTGGCGTGTTGGCACAGTGTTGCGTCATCGCTGAGTAAATGTTAGTAGTACTGGGGATGGAGTGTTGGTGCCTGGTCGTTCATGTGACATAGGAAAGACCCTCACATTAGGCTACTCGCCCATTCCAACAAGGTGACATAAGGACAGCTGGGGTGACTGGTTTATTTAGCCTTGTCTTGAAGAAATAATAACGTATAACAGTTAACCACAGTTTAGGACCATGTGTAGCACTGTGGTAGTGAAAATTATATTGTTTGACTTTTCTAAAAGTGAAGAAAGTGGATAAGCTAAATATAAAATCATTTAAAAAATATCTTATTGTTTAGGAGGCAGGACTTTCTCCAATAAAATTTATAATTATTATATCTGTGTTAAGCTACAAAATGTGGGTTTTACAGTGGTAAAGCTTAGCAAAAATATTTCACCCATTAGTAGCCCTAGTAATTGCTATCGAGTTGTTGGCTCAGTCAGATTATTTACAACTTGTCGACCATGACTGGAAATTATGACAATTAAATATTTATATAGTAGCTCAGAGGCGTAAAACTATTATTTTTTTTTTTTTAAATAATAATAATAATTTCCTACTTCCTCACTATGATGGTGCTATTTTCAGACCACATCATGACCCTAGCTAAACTATTGGACAACTTCAGAGAATGAGAGGCTGTGATAGGTTGAGCTACATTTTGAATATATCAGGGCTAAGGGATGATATTAGGTACAAGGCGAAGCCAGAAACAACGGTCATGTTTTACCGGTGATGGCAACGATTGTTTTTATCTCCTCTTTGGTTTGAAACAGGGAGATACATCACCCATCTTCCTGTGGGCCTCCTTGTCCTTACGCTCTGGGCACAGCCACAGACAGTTAGTCTTTTCAAAAGATCCATTCAGACATTGTGCCCTGCTCAGGTTCCCAGGGGGTTAAAGGTCAAACACAATTGATTACCAGCCTTACATGAGCCCCCAGAATGGGAGGAGGAGGAAGACTATGTCGTGTTCTCCCTGACCTGACGGTTGGTCCGTCAATGTAAGCAACCCCCCCCCCCCCCCCTCCACACACACAAACACACAAAATCCATCCTTGTCTTCTAGCAAGGAGACAAGCCATGACACAGCAAAATGCTTGATTTCAAAGAAAATTCCTGGCACTACATTCTGGCCATCACATAGCCACGTAAGCTTTGGAGATGGCTAACAGTTCTAACACATAGTGAGACTCAAAGAAGGTCTGGAATCAAACAGTTTCCTTTGGCAAATTGCAACAGGATGTCCATCCAGCCCTTGGCTTCCAATTTGGATACATTGCAATTAATTAGACTGAAGTAATTCAATTTGATAGAAAGCAGACACACGGAGGTCAGATCCATTTCAATGTCAAACGTACCTCAGTGTTCACTGCTGTGCTGTGATAGGTCACCGTCATGGGATGGGCATGGCCAGTGAGGGCAGTGGTCCCCATGGTAACATGGGGGACAGTTGGCATGGTGACCACCTGGTTGGTGACAGCGAGGAAGGCAGGGGCTGGGGAAGTGATCTGGGGTCCAATCACCTGTTTCGGCTTGAGATGCATTGTGTGAACTGCTGATGACAAAGACCAGATGCAGAGTTAAGACATAGTTCAACCCTTCTGTCTGTCTGTTTTAGCCCTGTCTCAGACCTGGATTAGCTTTAGGCTATGGCATGACAGAGTAAGACGAGTTAAAGCGCATGCAGATCTGAGACCATCCCATGTCCCACTGGGGCCTTTTCCACTTAAGAGTACATCACTGTAATAATTGATGGATTACTGTCATAGTAAACAGCATTTTTCAGCTGGGGAACATGTACAATCGCTCTTTACAAAGCTCATCTCATACGATCAGGCCTGGATTCAGATAGTATTCTATTTTATCTTCTTCCTAACCAGACTGTAGTTTTTTTCTCACCCTCACCCACGATCACTAAGGATGTCTGGTCACCTGTATGGGTTATTGACCCCCCCCCCCCCAAAAAAAAAAAAAAACCTCATCAACACCCCGGATCCATCCCACTCCATGTCCAGAGTCATGCTAGTTACTCTGTAATAACACAAGTAGCCCTAAGTTCCTACTGAGGTTAAAGTATTTTAGTCGGGCTACTAATGGGCCATGACATTACTGTCTCAGAGAGAACTTGGATGACTACTGTGAATAGGGACCATTGGAGGAGGTGAGTAGTTGTACTGATGACATCAAGGCCTATACGATGGATGTATCCGTTTGATCATTGGCATATAATTTAGGGTTATGGCAGTTACAGATGATGTGAGTGTGCTTTGCGCTGACGTTCATGAAATATATGTTTTTAAACATGAATATTTCCACACAGTGGTTTTCAAACTCTGTCCTTGAGGTTCCTGCAGGGTATACACTGGCCGGTCATAAGCCAGACACAGTGTTGCTGTAATTGAGGAGGAGGCAGTAGTCTTCTTTGAACAAGAGACAACAGACTGAGGACACCTTGTGGTCAAGAGCCACATGTGCAGTCATAGAGAATACAAATGCATAGAACTGTTCCACTTTCATTTTGGATGATGAGTTGGCTTTTACTTTTCTTTCAAATGCCACAATCGGGTATACAGACGACATGCACTTAGACCACTTCAGATAGGGAAATGGGTCACTAGATTTTTTTATTTGAGTCATTTAGCAGAAGCTCTTATACAGAGCGACTTACTGCAGTGAGTGCATACATCTTCCACTGGTCCCCCGTGGGAATTGAACCCACAACCCTGGCATTGCAAACGCCATGCTCTACCAACTGAGCTACACGGGAGCAAATCAAAGGACTATTGGACTTTGAGCAAGCCAAATAACCTGAATTACTTCAGTGAATAAGACACACCAATATAGATGGACATTAATGACAACAAACTGTGCACATTATTCAAATCCCCGGTAAAGACATTTGATTGTGTGAAGACAACACAAGACTACAACAGAATGAACATTCTCTCACCAGTAGAGGGGGCAGTAGCATGGACGGTCACAGGCGGTGGTGCCTTGACCACTGAGACCACAGTCTGTAGGCTAACGGGCTGGATGACAATGGTCCTGGTTTTGAGAAAAGGGGCCACAGGCTGTGTTAGAGGGACAGAGGGGGGCGGTTTGGGCTGGATTGACACCCTCTGGGGTGGGTGGGCAGGTCGCTTGGTAGGCTTGGCTGGCAGGAAGAGAATGATAGAATAAGAGATCAATAAAAAAAGAGCGTGATAAATACATTCACATTTACGTCATTTTGCAGACGCTCTTATTATGAGCGATTTACGGTAGCGAGTGGGATAAACTATAATATGTGTATAACCAGACAGGTTCAATGATTTTCTGAAGATAAAAAAAAAAGAAAGCGTCCCACATTTTGACATACACGACACCATATATCCACCATATTGTTACATATCAATGATTTATCATGAGTGTTTTAGCTGACCTGAAGAGACGTCCTACCTCTGGGAGATTGGCTGACCCACTTGTGCATTTTCTTTCCAGGAGTGAGCATTGTCGGCAAAGGCTGCACAGACACGGCATCCTCCTGCTCGTAGGGATATGCGTGCACAAGAGAGAAGTGAGTGAGACTCGTGAGTGGTTAGCCTTAACACAGAGTGTTATGTGAAGCGTAGACTTACTTTCAGAGACAGTGGTGACAGTGAGGAGGTATCACTGAGTGCTGATCCAGGTGATAGGGAGGATCCAGGAACTCCAACACCTGCCAACGTAACAATAGGAACTCAATCCAACTATCTGTCAGCAGAGGCATCACATTACAGTGTCTCTTCCTCTTTAACGTCCCATGTGAATGAATAGTCATTCTACCCAATACAGTACGGGGGGGGCTCACAGGTGCAACTTTCCCACGCCAAAGACATCCACCTAATGTCTACTGACATGGGGGTGACCAGAGGGACTGTGTGTGTGTGTGTGTACTGTATGTGATTTGTAATCTATTACCAGGAAGTCACAGGGTTCTGGGAGGGTTTCTGACAGTCGTCTTCACTTACTTTGCCTTGGTATGGGGCCAACAACCCAATCTTGAGTCATGGCTGTTATAGGTTAACTGAAAGTGACGCAATGCTGGTGATTTTTTTTTACCTGTGCAGCAAGCGTCAGTATCTCCACTGGTGAAGGATCTCCATTGTAACAGATGAATGTCATTCACCTGAGAAAGGTGCAGTCTTGTTAACTGTCACACAGTAGGATAATAACACACAGCATTACATAGAGGTTGAAATGTGTTGCACTACCTCTTTCAGTGATGTTTCATCACGTGGTGTGAACTCGAATTCTTGAAGGAGTTCCTCTGCATCACTTAGGTTCTCAAGTTCTTCAAATAAGTTGATGTCTGTAACAACGTTGCAGGAGGAAGAGATCCGTGAAATATTACAACGTCGCTAATTATATATGTTTCAAGGTTGCAAAAGATTATTCAAACTTTCCAAAGTAGCTTCAATACATTCAAAGATGCAGCAAGATGGGGGGGAAGTTGCTTATGGCCATCTCAGTCAAAACGTTGGGTTTGTAATGCTGAGTATGAGCACCAAAACGCATGTTATATATTGAACACAGCAGTGATTGAATTTGGCATGAGCTCACCGAGGCCGAATACTGGCCCTTCAAATGTTCTACTGTTTGAGCCCGTTCCTCTTATAGAATATTATCTCAAAAGTATTGTGGAGCTCCTGCACCTAAATGTAAACAATACCGGCACCTATTTTATTCCATGTCAAGCAGTGGAATACGTACACGGTTTAATTATACTGTTAGGTGGCATCTCATTTCCTGACAGTCAATGAAGTTGCACGCAATGATGTATATAGGGTTTATACACATCATTGGTCGCATGTAGCTAGCGTTTACAACACAGCTATTTATGTAATAACAAAGATTATATAAGCATCGCACCTACCCCATTCACCATCCTGGTCAATGCAAATATCCGCTAAATCGCTGCCAAAAGGGCCATACTGTAAATTACTGTCTAAATCCAACCGTAACTCTGCCATTTCGCTAATGTTACGAATTCTCAAAATCGTCACAACAAAGAATACGTGGTCACATTTCCTTGTTTGGCGTCGACTTTCCACCATAGAGATAGATAGAGCACTCATCTTTGTATCACTGCCAGTTTAGCATATGTTACAACAAGGGCTATCTCAATTTTAAAGTAGCTCATTTTCTTCTTTATTGGCTATTTGCTCCCAACCCATAGAAATCCCCACCCAGTTGGCTACTTTAAAATGGTGAAAGCCCTCAATGGCAATCTCAATTTTAAAATGGTTATAGCCATGATGAGTCCTCTATCTATCTCAATGTTCTCCACTGTAACGGCTGTGTAATCCTCTGTGTAAACCAACACGTCCTGCTATTAGTACGGACCACGAAGAGGGACATTTGGCTACAAACCAAGTGTTCTCAGAGGCTGTTCTTGACAAAACACAACAACTATTTGAACTAGCAGCACACCTGACATCCACAATTTTAACATAGACGGTAACTTCATCATGTGGATTATAGAAATAAAATAAATGGATATAAGTATTTGGAAGTAGAAGGGTATCCTTCTGGTAGATGTATGTTTAGACAGAAATTCTGAAATAAGACATCTATTCCAGATACACCATGGAGCTCAACAGGCATATTTACAATTATTGTAATCTGCTTTGATCAAACTTTTTAGACCTTACTCAATGGATATGTCCGTAGTAGAAAAAAAACTGTAGGTGTCCTGCAACGTAGACAGACACCTATGAAACATTTAATGGTACACAGGGGAAAATGGGGACAGCTATTCTGACAGCTATGTAGTACTTTATTATTATTGATATAAATCATCTTTGTCATTTTAAATGTCCTTGATTTGAGTGTGGCTATCGGATCCGGCTCCACGAGGGGGCAAAGGGGGCTTAACCCCATCAGTTGAAACGTATGCCATTAGTTTTATGTCACTATATAAAAATAGCAAAAAAATGTAAATGATTGAGTGACAGGTTAACGCAAAATCAGTATCTACACCGCGCTGTGTCAGCACAATGGACAGAGCGTGCCCCGGTGTGCGTAGGGGGGCTATGGAAAGCCCATGGAGTGGTTAGGTATGACTGCTTTGGTTTTCCATAAAAAGCAGGGGGAAAATGCTTCTCATTTGTGGTAGGATAAGTAAATAATGTGATACACCTCTGCCTTTAATATTTGATTTAGATTTATAAATGCGGGGTCAAGTTTACCGTTGAAGCTGCTTCACTCAACTCTGCCTCATGCCCCACCACTACAGAGTTCAGTTAGCTTCCTAGCCAAGCATTAGTGTTATTAGCCTTAGCCTATTTAGCTAGCTCAAACCAGCTAATCTGCCACAATGGCTATCAGAAATTGATGATGCTGTCGAGCTCCAGCTAGCTCCGCGTGAGGGGCTATTATCCTGGCGATGCTTGCTGAAGGGTAGGTAGCACCCTTCAACAAGCACGGCCAGGATAATGACTCCACAGCCTCCTCCGACTGTTCCTGACGATCTTGGAACAGAGGACTCATACCCTACCCGCAGGTTTTCTGTCCATTTTTTTTCTTCATTTAATAGCAACTGGTTTATAGGGAGAGAGTGTCTGGATTACTCGGTTACTGCAGATGTAGTATTTTGTTTCCCATGTCAAAAGTTCTGTGTCAACAGGTCTGAAGCCTATATTCAGTCCCAAAACAGCCTTACTTTAGTTTGTAGGGTGCTGTCCATTGTGCTGATATAGCGAGGCAAAGACGCTACAGATTTCGCACCGACCTCTCACTTCAAAATCATTCAATCAATGGTCTCGGACTCTCGGCATTTGAACTTCATGTTTATTGTGGTAAAAGCTTGATATAAGCAGAATTCAATATAATTCCAATGCAAGTACCCCCTAAAATTGTTCCCCTCACTGATTTCAACTGGCCCCTTAGTCACTTTATCCTGGTGCCGGATCTGGTGGCTATACTAATGTGTTTAATTTCATCCACTCTGTTTTTATGCATCAGGAAGGCAGGAGTCACCCATCGACTACAGGAACACTGCTCCCCACACCAGTACAATGAGCCCAACTTTGAGGTGCACTTTGGGCACAAGAGCTGAAAGAAAACAAGGGAGACTTTGAAGACACTTCATATAACAAGTAAACGCTGAGTTAGTGGTTCTCAATGGTAGTCATCAAGGAGTCCCATTTGTAGGTTTTCATCCCCACAAACCTATCATTCAGTTTGAATTCTGTTTAATTAACTCATCTGCTAAATGTAGTTAGTCAGTAAGACTGCTTTATATTGTGTTAAGATACATGAATACGAAATAATAATACCAAATGTTCAAGCATAATAAGTGCACAAAAATTAAATGCATTCTTATTTCACATTGAACAATGTGACAAAAATGGACTTGAACTGATAATAATAAACAGTCCCAAATCTTCGCGGACATAACAGACCCTACTGTTGAATGGTATAACAAAACGCACAGCTTTTTTTGCTTACTTTACATCAGGTTTAAGTTGCTGGAGTTTGGCGTATGCATCCCCAAAGTTCATTTTGTGACATTTCACCAAGTAAGCAGTCACCACCGCCGCACTCTGACTATGCCCTACACGGCTAAAACAAAAAAACTCAATTACATGTCAAATGCATGTGAGGCTATCATCATGATGTGCATTAGGCGACTCCAGATTTGATAGGGCTCGCGCACCAATGCACAAGGACAGCTTTTGATGCCTTGCAAGCATCGCATATGAAGAGGATGCAGTCATCCAGGTGGCTGAGTAGGTCTGTGGAGGACTCATCCAGGGCATGGATACGCTTCATCCTAAATGACCCATCAGGTGAAGTGGGCTGCTCTGAGTCCACTGAAAGTATGTAGGTAATGCCAGCATTAGTCAGATCCTGGGCATCTTTTAGGTCGGATGCCGCGCCGATGTAGACTCCATCCTCTAGCCGAACATTGGCTTGTCATCAAGGATTTCTCTGGGGTAGAAGACCAGTGGCACTGAAAAGACTGCGAGATGCATGACTGATATAGAGAATATGGAAGTCGTTAGCTAACTGGTCATTTTTTACAAAAATTCTGTACTAGATAGCTATGTTCCTGATAATCAAACTATAACATTTACAGTACCAGTCAAAAGTTTGGACACACTTACTCATTCAAAGGTTTTCTTTATTTTTACAATTTTCTACATTGTAGAATAATAGTGAAGACATCAAAACTATGAAATCCTGCAGCCACTACTGGTTCCTCGTCATCCCTGGTCTCATCTCTGGACTTTGTCACTGGGCTCCCTCCGTCTGATGGTAACACTGTCATTCTGACGGTAATCAACAGGTTCTCCAAGGCTGCCCATCCCATTTCATCCCTCTCCCCAAACTACCTTCTGCAAAGGAGACGGCCCAGCTTATGGTGCAGCATGTCTTCCAGATCCATAGACTCCCGGTAGACATGGTCTCCGATCGGGGTTCTCGTCTCAGTTCTGGAATGCATTCTGCACCCTTATTAGGTCATCATGGGTACTGTCACACCCTGATCTGATTCACCTGTCCTCGTTATTGTCTCCACCCCCTCTAGGTGTCGCTTGTCTTTCCCAGTGTATATATCCATGTGTTTCCTGTCTGTCTGTGCCAGTTCATCTGGAATGTCCAAGCCTACCAGTGTGTTTTCCTGCTTTGCCTTTTCTCCTTTTTCTAGTCCACCCGGTTTTGACCCTTGCCTGTTCCGGACTTTGTACCCGCCTGCCTGACTATTCCGCCTGCCCTGACCTCGAGCCTGCCTGCCACTCTGTACCTCCTGGACTCTGATCTGGTTATGACCTTTTGCCTGTCCACGACCATTCTCTTGCCTATTCCCTTTAGATTTATTAAACATCTGAAACTCCAACCATCTGCCTCCCATGTCTGCATTTGGGTCTCGCCTAGTGTCATGATATAGCTAGCTGATCTTCATTATGTCAACAGACCTGGTGGTGCAGCAGGAACTTCAGGTAGCTTGCAACCAAAAGGTTTTGAGTTCAAGTGCCTCCCCATGTTGTCACATTTATTTCACAAGAGATCATGTCACGTAGTTTCATGTTATCACTTTGCTTCACATGTTGTCACATTAACGTCACGTGTTCGTTCACATGTGAAATGTACAGTTGAAGTCGTAATTTAACATACACCTTAGCCAAATACGTTTAAACTCAGTTTTTCACAATTCCTGACATTTAATCCTAGTAAAAATTATCTGTCTTAGGTCAGTTAGGATCACCACTTTATTTTAAGAATGTGAAATGTCAGAATAATAGTAGAGAGAACTATTTATTTCAGCTTTTATTTCTTTCATCACATTCCCAGTGGGTCAGAAGTTTACATTCACTCAATTAGTATTTGGTAGCATTGCCTTTAAATTGTTTCACTTGGGTCAAATGTTTCGGGTAGCCTCCCACAGGCTTCCCACAATAAGTTGGGTGAATTTTGGCCCATTCCTCCTGACAGAGCTGGTGTAACTGAGTCAGGTTTGTAGGCCTCCTTGCTCGCACACGCTTTTTCAGTTCTGCCAACACATTTTCTATAGGATTGAGGTCATGGCTTTGTGATGGCCACTCCAATATCTTGACTTTGTTGTCCTTAAGCCATTTTGACACAACTTTAGAAGTATGCTTGGGGTCATTGCCCATTTGGAAGACCCATTTGCGACCAAGCTTTAAATTCCTGACTGATGTCTTGAGATGTTGCTTCATTACATCCACATAATTTTCCTACCTCATGATGCCATCTATTTTGTGAATTGCACCAGTCCCTCCTGCAGCAAAGCACCCCCACAACATGATGCTGCCACCCCTGTGCTTGACGGTTGGGATGATGTTCTTCAGCTTGCAAGCCTCCCCATTTTTCCTCCAAACATAACAATGGTCATTATGGCCAAACAGTTCTATTTGTGTTTGATCAGATCAGAGGACATTTCTCCAAAAAGTACGATCTTTGTCCCCATGTGCAGTTGCAAACCGTAGTCTGGATTTTGTTATGGCGGTTTTGGAGCAGTGGCTACTTCCTTGCTGAGCGGCCTTTCAGGTTATGTCGATATAGGACTAGTTTAACTGTGGATATAGATACTTTTGTACCGGTTTCCTCCAGCATCTTCACAAGGTCCCTTGCTGTTGTTCTTGGATTTATTTGCACTTTTTTCACCAATAATACACTTGCGTATTATTGTTTGCACAAATTAACGTGGTACCTTCAGGCGTTTGGAAATTGCTGCCAAGGATGAACCAGACTTGTGGAGGTCTATAATTTTTTCTGAGGTCTTGGCTGATTTCTTTTGATTTTCCCATGATGTCAAGCAAAAATGCACTGAGTTTGAAGGTAGGCCTTGAAATACATCTTCAGGTACACCTCCAATTGACTCAAATGATGTCAATTAGCCTATCAGAAGCTTCTAAAGTCATGGCATAATTTTCTGGAATTTCCCAAGCTGTTTAAAGGCACAGTCAACTTAGTCTATGTAAACTTCTGACCCACTGGAATTGTGATACAGTGAATTATAAGTGAAATAATCTGTCTTTAAATTACTTGTGTCATGCACAAAGTAGATGTCCTAACCGACTTGCCAAAACTATAGTTTGTTAACAAGAAATTTGTGGAGTGGTTGAAAAATGAGTTTTAATGACTCCAACCTAAGTGTATGTAAACTTCCGACTTCAACTGTACATACACTACCGTTCAAAAGTTTGGGGTCACTTAGAAATGTCCTTGTTTTTGAAAGAAAAATAAATTTTCCATTAAAATAACATCTCATTGATCAGAAATACGGTGTAGACATAGTTAATGTTGTAAATGACTATTGTAGCTGGAAACGGCCTATTTTTTTATGGAATATCTACATAGGCGTGCGGAGACCCATTATCAGCAACCATCACTCCTGTGTTCCAATGGCACGCTGTGTTAGCTAATCCAAGTTTCTCAGGAGTGGATTGACCCAGTGCACAACTGAGCAAGAGGAGAAGTACATTAGAGTATCTAGTTTGAGAAACAGATGGCTCACAAGTCCTCAGATTGCAGCTTGATTAAATACTACCCGCAAAACATCAGTTCTCTTGCTCAGTTGTGCACCGGGGCCACTCACTCGTCTTTCTCTTCTGGTTAGAGACCGTTTCTGCTGTTCTGTGAAGGAAGTATTATACACAGCTCTGTATGAGCTCTTCCATTTCTTGGCAATTTCTCACACTGAATAGCCTTCATTTCTCAGAACAAGAATAGACTGACAAGTTTCAGAATACATTTTTGTTTCTGGCCATTTTGAGCCTGTAATCGAACCCACAAATGCTGATGCTCCAGATACTCACCTAGTCTAATGAATGCCAGTTTTATTGCTTCTTTAAGCAGAAGAACAGTTTTCAGCTATGCTAACATAATTGCAAAAGGGTTTTCTAATGATTAATTAGCCTTTTAAAATTATAAACTTGGATTAGCTAAAACAATGTGCCATTGGAACGCATGAGTGATGGTTGCTGATAATGAGCCCCTGCACACCTATGTAGATATTCCATAAAAAAATCAGCCATTTCCAGCAACAATAGTTATTTACAACATTAACAATGTCTACACTATAATTATGATAAATTGAATGTTATTTTAATGGTAAAAAAAATTGCTTTTCTTTCAAAAACATTTCTAAGTGACCCCAAACTTTCAACGGTATTGTACATCATTGGTTGTGAATTGCTCTTTAACTCTAGTTCAATTCTTGAATTTGAATTTAATTTACCACACCCACAACCTGTTACGGTTTTCTTCTGTTGAAAGAGAGGACCAAAATGCAGCGTGGTTATTTAAACATCTTTAAAGATGAAAATACGAATATACAAAAACAATAAACGTGAAAAACCGAAACAGCCCTATCTGGTGCAACAAACACAGAGACAGGAACAATCACCCACGAAACACTCAAAGAATATGGCTGCCTAAATATGGTTCCCAATCAGACAACAATAAACACCTGCCTCTGATTGAGAACCACTCTAGGAAACCATAAACTTACCTAGACTACTTCACTAAACCACAATCCCATAACCTACAAAAAAAAAACTAGACAAAACACACCACATAAATACCCATGTCACACCCTGGCCTGACCAAAATAATAAAGAAAACACAAAATACTAAGGCCAGGGCGTGACACAACCCATAGGAAGCAGGAAGTAGAATTCAATGAAATTCCAATGGCTTATTTATTCTACACTATACAATTTACATTCTAAATAATTATAGTGGTCTGGAAATATTGTTGTCTATTAATTCATCTTTTTTTAAATATCAGAAAAAAAATACATTTTCCATAATGCATTAGATCAAACACTGCCATATGAAAGGGAACACAACTAGCATCTTGTCACAATGAAAAATGCTGTTCAACATCTCAGAGTGAATCAAAATAATATTTGAGAAATGGTCTGTGTATTCTCTTTGCATTAATAAGTGGCAGATCCTATTGATAAAACATTTATCAAATGAATGAGACTTTCATGTTTCATGTCTCAATTGAATTAGTTTGAATGGCTTTGAATTAAATTCTACTTCCTTGCTGCTTCCTGTAGGGTGTGGTCAATTCAAATGCACCTCAACCCTGCCTAATTATGCTACCTATGTCAAGGGAAAGGGAGAGCGGGAGGAGCTCAGCCATTCACATAAAGAGACGCGCGTGCAATTATTGAACTGGGAACATTTTCACGCGGTGAGGAATTTTACAACATAACGTCACAATCAGAACGATTGGAAACTATTTCACGCTGCGAAGATTTTTATGTTACACGGGGAACTTGGGCTGCAGGAGGTTCCTTTTTATTTATCTTAAAATTTGACCCCCCCCATGTAAGATGTTTTTTTTTTAATTGTTTCAATAGGTGGCAGCAAATATACATATTAAATGGATGCGGTGCTCTACAGAATATCTTGATAACTGTCAAAGAGAATATTCATTTATAACCATTTGGTCCACTCAGCATAGATGGTATGGATTCACAACACATGCAACAAAAATTTGAAGTGTTTTTTGTTTGTTGTGAAAATTATGATTCAGCAGGATATTCATCAAACTGTCAATATAAAATAGTCACTTGTTTACAAAGTAGACTGCATGTGCTATTGTATACTTTACTCTATATACTTTACTTTGAACTCAAGAACACCCAGTTTGTTATTGATCAAATCTGATCTTTTGATGACAGTCCATGTCTGCGCTCCAATTTCAGCGAACGTCTCCAATAAGCCCCTTGACATACATTATAAATAGTACAGAAATCTGTTCCTAGTGGGCGTGACGACAGGGTTAGGCTACCCTCAATTTATTGCCCTTGCTGAAAAATAGGCCTTTAAGTGTCCAGTTTGGACATTTCATCTTGGTTTGGTCACAGGAGACGCTGTGATTCTGACAGTAAAATATGACGATGCACTTTCATATTTCTTTCCCACTTCCCTTTTTCCCACAAGTATCTAAAAAATTGAGTGTTATTTGCTAGAAGTGATACTGCCCTTTTGCTTGAGGTTGGACCTTCTTAAATGTGGTGTGAAAGCTGACACGATGGCATTTGAGCAAGTGTGAGTCACTCTCCAAGGGCCTCTGCAGCCTTGATGTGGACTCGGGCTTGCAGAGCGGCTCTGATCAAGCAATCATAGATATCACACGTTTGACAAATCTGACATGCATTTGAACCAAAACACTCATCCATACACCAAGCTGCAGTAACAGTGAAACTTGATGGTGTAGTCAGTAAACTGATAAGCTGGATGAATGTCTTGCAACATAATGTGATATACATACATGTAAATAGTTAGTTATATGGATTTGTATACAGAGTAGGCCAACATTAACTTATGAAAAATCTTTGCCATGTATGGCCATTTGGTCAAGAGCTTCCTCTAAAGGAGATGATAGTTTTGACATACATTTTCTATTGGGTTAAAGTAGCTGAATGGTACACCGATACGCAAATAAGATCTGTCCTAGCTAAAATCTTTGACTTGTCATCAATCAGGCGGCACTGGCAGGGAGCTAGACTTCCAATAAAACATGGTGTGCTTTTTTTGCGTGACCAACTCTGTTGACTCTTACATTGCACATAAACAGGTCACAGCTGTGCTGGGCTTTGGGTGTAAAAGTCGACACAGCCGATTCCAGACCAAACGTGGGGCCCCCTGCACCGTGGGTTCTTCTAATCCCTGCTGGGCGGCTTTCCACTTCTGTTCATCCCCTTCTGTCTCCCTCTATACCTTGACACGACGAAGCAGGTGTCTCCGGGCCCTAATCTGATTGGTCCCTTCAGGACAGCTCCATCTTAACCTGAGTTGGTCTCGGCGAATCCCTGATCCAGCCGCCTCTTTTACAACCGTGGCGCTAAGCCAGACCGCTGATCCGGTATTCTTTGCACGCATATACCATGCAATGGGATGGGATTATTGTGACATTTTCAGTTCATTGGTGTCTAATTGGGGTATATCTTTTGTTTGGGAGACATTAACCATCATTTCAAATAGTGATTGTGGTTCATCTTAGGTCAGTTAGGACTGGACCACATCAACGCATTCTTGCGTGGTCTGGTCTGATTTACTGTAATTACCTATGTTAACCCTCTAGAACCTGGGGATTAACAGGTTAATACAATGTGGAGACAGACCGTGTTCCCTTTGAGCTAACACCTGTAGAAAATGGATTAGGACTTGGAGGAGTCGCCATAGGAGCCACTCATGTTTCAGAGGCCTTCTGGAGATGAATGGCCTTCCCACTGGGCACCCACTGGTTGAATTGACATTGTTTCCACGTCATTTCAATGACATTACGTTGAACCAACGTGGAATAGACGTTGAATTGACATCTGTGTCCAGTGGGTTGGTCCTTGGAGGGGGTGGAAATAAAGAAATTTTTCATGGTTCAATGTTATAGGAAAAGACTAAGACATAAAACATTTTAAAGAACGCTGCATGTGGGCTGACCACCACTCTTGAATAGCAAAGTCCTACATACATGAAAAGTACCTCGTTACTCATGGTCACCTTATTATATACCTTAAATATATGGCACAGACATACTGTAGGTTCCTAGAGTATTGCTCTTGTAGATGCCAAAATATTTGAGATGGGAATATGTGAATATGAAATTCCATTGAAACGAAAAGGAGGCTACAAAATACTATTGTGGTAAATGTTTCAATCTTCTTCTGTAAGTGCTGTACCATTATGTGTAGATTGAGCAGGGTCAGGAATAACCCTGACCCTAATTAATTGTGATATACAGTATTTAAGGTACAGTCGGCACATGGCACTTATTTGCTTTTTCCTCCAAAATGCCAGGATATCCCTTGCTCTCCTTTTATTATCCACTACTACATTCTGACCTATTGTTGTCGCAGGTTTTCACTGTCATTGTACTTTTGAAAATAATTATTCTGGCCACTATCTTGTTTATAAAGGAAGAGGCTTGAGTGTTCCTCCAATTTGGCAGCGGGCGGGTACTCTCTTCCTCTGTTAGTTGATGGTGTGCCCCCCGGTTCCCTTTTCTGGCATTCTTCAGGCCCTATTGATTTTGCTCTGTTGTTTCCTGTCAAATGTCCTCTTGAAGATGACTATTTTAGCCCACTGTTTGGCCACTGTACTGTGCTTCAGGTGGAGTTCTCAAGGGAAGGGCCAGGTGATTTCCTGTTGTTTGTCTCCCGATTGTTCCCAGAGGTACTCTTTGTTTGGTCTGTTTGCTGGAACTGTAGGAGTTTTCGTGAGCCACCCTACTCCTTCCTCTTAGTCCTAACCCTTGAATGTTTGCAGATATGTAAGGTGGAAGCTATATGGTGGAAGTTTCGCCAATACACTGCCTATATCAGACCCTTCTATCCAGACCCTTTGGATCAGGGAACATTGAGGGGTTGGTAGGCCAATGGGTAAGAAAAAGGAAGTGAATTGGGACAGGCTGTTGTTGGCCTCATGTACCAGACTCATAGGCTCACTTCGTAAGTCACAGCAGCTGTTGAAAGAGACTATGGAAGCCTGAACATGGACCGGGCGGACACATTTTGTCCTCTCGGTCGTTCCCCTACTTGACTGCATGGGATCTCTCCAACGGTTGTTCTGCTGATTAAATGACCAGAGCATGCTATCCATCTGGTTAACTGCTCAGCTGGCTTTCACAATATTCCCCTTTTGTCTCGCTGCCTCTGAGTTATTGCTCAAGGTTTTTGTTGTTGAAGCAATGCTCATTTGGATGCAAGGAGCCTATAAACCAATAGGCCCCACAACCTCCATAAGTCCCATTTGGATTAGCTGATTGCTAATGATGTCCACTCTCCCTGAAATGTTTACCTCCTCTGGTTTTCTAATGTGATGAATTGGACTAACATTTTGATGCCCGGCTCTAGTTTATAATCCATTTGGATACGTTGTTGGATGACCTGGGGACTGGAAAACAATTCCAGCGTTGTTGGGGTTCCTCAGGGTTGAGCGTTGGGACCATGGTGGACGCTCATATGTTGATCAGCGTGTCATGGGTCAGGTCCCATGAGCCCGGCTGACAGATCTGTTGAATAAGATTTATGACGGACTTCCTGTGCGTCATTGGAGCGCTGAAACGAGACACCAGTCATGAGGTAATGCTACTCTAGCTGTCTTTCCTGTTGGTCAGCCCAGGGCTTTGTCCAGTAAAACTAACGTTAAGATGGTGTCTCAAAGTAACTGCAAGGTCTCCTTTTTTGTCTGTTAAAAAACAGTTTGGTGCTTAACAAAAATAGAATATTAGAGATAAGTAACTACAATTCTTGCTCATCTTAATAAAGTCAAGATCTTAGAATGACACAAGCTGGTTGCGACTTCGATTTTCCACAGACTTGAATGTCCACTTTCACCTTGAAATACCAAAGTGTCTTCATCTGGCCATGTTGATTCAATATGTTGACTCACCAATCCCTGAAGGGTAGTATTTCTGTACTTCTTGAAGTTTTTATTGATTTGGCCAAACACAGAGGGGCAGATACAGCAAATTAATGAAGAAGTGGCCCCTTTTACAAGACTTCAGAGGAGAGCAAAGGTCCCGTCAAAGAAGGACAAAGAGTTCCTTGATAAATGACGGCCATCTTTTCAAACGCTGATGAGAAACCAAACCTGAAATGGAATCCCCAACTGTCCGTTAGCCTCATCAAGCTCCATATTCAAAACACTGTACTGTCTAGCTATAGATCTCATGATACACCCTCCTAGCCTGAAAATGTCACTGACATGGGTTGTTTTTTGTTTGTGTCTATTTAACTTGACTGGACGCATGGAAACTTAGCTGATGCCAAAGAAAGAGCTCACAATGGAAAGTTGGGTTGCACGTTTCATCTTTTGTGCCCGGAGATTGATGATGTATGAGATTGATGATGTTCTACACGCCTGTGCTGTCTGTTCCCAGTCCCTGTGTGCTGTGCGGCAGGGATCCACTCAGCAGCAGTGTGGGGGGTTGATGATGGAAGAGGGGGAGGGAGCTCATAGAGGCATGATGAGACTCCGATAATGAGTTCACGGCAGATGGAGAAGACCCAGCCAACCAAACCGACCGTTCACACACACAAACACACACACGCAGATGCACAGGTCACGCTTTAAGACACATTCACACACAGACAGTCGAACACACACATGCACATACAGTCATATCCGCACTCAAACACACCACAGACACTCAAAATCACACACTCAAATCCATATGCATGAAGATACAAACCCACACACACAAACGCACATCCCTATCTCATAACCTCATATTTATTTAACTAGTGGAGGGAGGGGGATTTAACTGTGGTGGTTGTAATGCTCACGTTGTGTAACAGACCAGACCGATACCTTTGTAACACTGACAATAGAGGAAATAAAGCTATTCTGCACATATCGTGGGCAGATGCAAAATGCAGTAGTGGAATCCATTTTTTTGAATCATCATGTACAATCATCCTCTCCCGCTACAACTATTCAATGTGCACTTTACCCAATGAGGACACTATCGAGTGAGCTTGCTTCACTGGGCTATATGAGGGAAAGGGAGGGCTGTGGTGGTCACTTGTCCTTCTCAGCTCTCTGTTGGGTTAATGCTTCATCTTAGGTGATGCTATATGGTGTTGAGTGTGGGGTCTGTTGCCCCCGTGCTTTTCAATGGCTTTCACACAGCCTATTGTTGTGGACAAGCATCAATGCTCGCTCCAGTTTAAACCACTTCTGCAATGATTTAAGTCACATTATTTGATTATGTTGAGGTTTTTTTATTTCTGAAGATTGAAATGCACACAGTCAGGCCTATATGTTATTTTTCATGATTCGGGAAACACAGACACAGACACACACACACACGTGCCCACATGCACACAGACACATACAGTACACACAAACACGTGCCCACACGCACATAGACACACACATGCACACCCACAACAACCAACTTTGTTTATTGATTGTTATTCACAGATGTCCCCTCCTGTTTCGATTTTGAACCATAAATAATCCTATAGTTTATCTGATGGTAAACGTGATTCAAAATAGAATAGTCTTCTGCCACTTAAAACCGTGCTGTGCAATGACACTGAGTAACTGGGGACAATGTCCTAGACCATGTGGCTCCATTAGTGAGATAAAAGCAAGGTTGATAAATAGTATTTTTAGTCCCCTTCTTCGACTTTCATGAATTTACATGATCTAACGGGGGGGGGGGGGGGGGGCAAATGAAAAGAGGCCCGATTAGTGTGGAATGAGTTGGAAGAAAAGCTATTCATCTTTGTTAGCATCCTCCTGTGTTCTTTTATGGGTCGGTTTCCAAGAAGGGGGAGCTGGGGGAGGCTTTCCCAGCCAGGGAGCAGAGCGGCGACTGACGGAGTGGCCAGCCACGGTGCTTGCGGAGTGTCCCTGTCACCCCCACGAGAGTTCAAGATTGTGAATGTTGGTGACTTCTTAATAACCTCCCAGGGCAGTGGGAGCACCACACCCTTAAATGACCCCTCCTCACTCTTTCGAAAGATCTTGGGTGGGGGGGTCCAAGGGGGTCTTCAGACTTTCCATCAGTGGTCAAACAGTATTACTATAGCCACATCCCTTTGGAATTTGAAGAATGTTCACTTGAATTCCTCCTATTAGCATATTAACCTACATATTGACATTCTCTGATTTAAACATTTATCTGTGCAAGAAGAAACATTTGAATACATATCGTCCTCATTTGGAATGCCCAAAATGTAGCCTAACAGCAGATTTTAAGTGGAAAGCCTATTTTTAAATGTAGGCCTAGACTACAAGTAACCTAATAGGTTTAAAGAGAAACCAAATTTGATAAAACATGGATCTCACATTGAATCAATGGGATTCTCATTCAATTCTAACTCAATGCCATTATTTTAAAGCACAAACTATTTCCATGTAATTTTCTTAATATTGGTGATAAGACAAACAGTACATTTTTTTAAAGATGTTTTAACCCATATCTGCAATTAAAATGTCATACAGGATTTGCACTCGTTTAAACAGTTGGATTTATAAATCTTCAATTTGAGCTTTTATCCTCTCTCATAATAAAATGCATTGACAGGCTGCGCGAACTATCAACATCTGTCGCTGTATTTAGTGGGCGATGGCTTTGCATGGTGTATATGTGTCGGCAGATTAAGCAAATAACGTTATCATTTTGGAGAATCCCATTTTTTCAGCCACCCACTCCACTTGGCCCCTCCATGTGTGGTAGTCCAACCAGGCAATTGAGAAGAGAATCATTCTAGCCGGGAACGGCGTTCACAGAGATGCTGCTCTGACGGCTAAACAAGAACATCCATCGTTGAGAGAAAAAACGGACGACAATAATAACTCCCATACAGTTATGGATAATAATGAATCGTGTCTACATCTAAGTAAGTACGCTTTTCCTCACTCTTTAAAGTCTTCGGACACGAGCGGTAGGCTATATCCCGCATAGGCTGCTCTTGCAGCCTATGCAATCGCGTGTCGTTTGATGAACGGAATTATTTTTGCACAGTGGACTTTACACCCGCTGGCAATAAATCATGCGTGGCAATGTTATTTATCTATGTAGTTAACACTCGTCCCGCGCCTAATGTATAGGTCTATTGACAAGAAGGCAGTGCCAATGCACAACAAGTCATTTGATAACTTATCTTAGTCTTGGTCAGGGTTTGGCACTTTAATTGCGCTTATGTAATTTATGGCTATTTTAACGCGCTTCTTGTAAAACTGTTTGCTGGGTCTTATTTATGGGTCTGGCTTGGCAAAGAAGTGCTTATCCATGCGACAGAATGATACATTCACCCACCTCGCCGCTGTTCTAGAGGAAAGTTAAAACAAGACCACCGTGAGAGAGTCTGACTTTTTTCACTGCACACTTCTCTTTAGTTGACCACTTAATTGGCTGACATTGTTCATCATAATACCTTCTATCAAATAACCACGAAGTGCCCACACCACAAGCAATGAAATAAGCAGCCATGTGGTCCTAAAGACTGTCTTTCTATTGGAAATACGTATTCTTTTCTATTCAATATTCTATCCTATTGCATGTCCTCGCATGATATACAGCCGACTTTATATCGTTGCCTTATGCATATTTTGATTTTAGAGTTCTGAAAGTACCGGTCATGGTTACACTACTATAACACCACCTATTGGCAATCAATAATTCATTCAAGGACAACCACACATTCAAATAAAACCATGAAGAGTGTAGCCATTTACATTTGGGAATAATTATCAAAACAAACATGAATACATGCATACATTAAACGACAGCCTTCTATTATAGTATGAATTGTTCTGAAAGTCTCCCAATACATTATTTCCTCATGCTTTTTATGTATGTGCAATCACATGCTCATATTGCTACAGAAGGCCTCCTTTTACTTCACTGGTTCTCTCTCTCCCCACCCCCTCTCTCTCTCTCAATTCAAGGGGCTTTATTGACATGGGAAACATATGTTTACATTGCCAAAGCAAGTGAAATGGATAAACAAAAGTGAAATAAACAATAAACAGTAAATATTACACTCACAAGTTCCAAAATAATAGAGACATTTCAAATGTGATATTATGTCTATTTACTGTGTTGTAACAATGTGCAAATAGTTAAAAGAACAAAAGGGAAATGGGAATTTACAATGGTGTAGTGTATGTTCTTCACTGGTTGCCCTTTTTTTGTGGCAACAGGTCACAAATCTTGCTGCCGTGATTGCACACTGTGGTATTTCACCCTACAGATATGGGAGTTTATCAAAATTGGATTTGTTTTCGAATTCTTTGTGGGTCTGTGTAATCTGAGGGAAATATGTGTCTCTAATCTGGTCATACATTTGGCAGGAGGTTAGGAAGTGTAGCTCAGTTTCCACCTAATTTTGTGGGTAGTGTGCACATAGCCTGTCTTCTCTTGAGAGCCAGGTCTGCCTACGGCAACCATTCTCAATAGCAAGGCTATGCTCACTGAGTCTGTATATAGTCAAAGCTTTCCTTAATTTTGGGTCAGTCACAGTGGTCAGGTATTCTGCCACTGTGTACTCTCTGTTTAGGGCCAAATATCATTCTAGTTTGCTCAGTTTGTTTTGTTAATTCTTTCCAAAGTGTCAAGTAATTATCTTTTTGTTTTCTTAAGATTTGGTTGGGTCTAATTGTGTTGCTGTGTTGGGGCTCTGTGGGGCCTGTTTGTTTATGAGCATAGCCCGAGGACCAGCTTGCTTAGGGGACTCTTCTCCAGGTTCATTTCTCTGTAGGTGACGGCTTTGTTATTAAAGGTTTGGGAATCACTTCCTTTTAGGTGGTTGTAGAACTTAACGGCTCTTCTGGATTTTGATAATTAGAGGGTATCAGCCTAGTTCTGCTCTGCATGCATTATTTGGTGTTTTACGTTGTACACGGACAATATTGTTGCAGAATTCTGCATGCAGAGTCTCTCTCGCTCTCTCTCTCTCATGTGAACAAATCAGTATTAGGCAAGTTTGTCTTTATGGGTTCATCCCGGTTTTGTCTCCTCTGCAACAGTGGACTTTGCTTTATTTGAACTTTGCATTGGTCAGACTCCTGCTCTTATCCCACTGGGCACAAACTGGTTGAATCAATGTTGTTTCCACGTCCTTTCAACAAAATAAATCAATGTGATGATGTTGGATAAATGTGGGAAGCTGATTGGATTTGCAAAAAGTCATCAATGTCAAGTAACTTCTGGGTTTTGTCATTTTTTTCCCACCCAACTTTGAACCTACAGTAAATCCAATGACATGGTTCAAAGTCTTGGTGATTTCACGTTGAATTTCCGCTAGTTGACAACTCAATAAAATGACAATCAAAACGTTGAAAGGATGTTTGTGCTCACTGGGATGTGTGTATCAGTGAAGAGGAAAAGGTCCACCCACTGGGTCTACCTGGATAGTCCAACCAAAATGAAAACGTGAAAGACAATCAGCAGCTCCTATGGGACATTGAAAGTTAACTTAGAAAACGACTTTACTAATAAAAACCAAAACGTATATTGAATGATTTAATTGATTAGACAACTAGGAGCACATATAATCATCATTTTGTGGGTGCTTATCTTTGTCCTATTTCATGCATGTACAAGTGTGTATTTAACACGTGTGAATTGGAAATGTAGTTTTTTTGCGTATCCTCAACTCTCCCTGAGACGGCCACGGCCAGGCATAGGCATTATCAACGGCGAACCTGGAGCAATTAGTTAGGTGCCTTGCTCAAGGGCACATCGGCAGATTTTTTTTCACCTTCTGGCCTTTCGGTTGCTGGGCCAACGCTTTAACTGCTAGGCTACCTTTTTATTTTTAATTTAACCTTTATTTAACTAAACAAGGAAGTTAAGAACAAATTATTATTTTACAATGATGGCCTACCACGACATACCCTAACCCGGCCGATGCTGGGCCAATTGCGCTATGGGACTCCCAATCACAGCCGGTTGTGATACAGCCCAGGATTGAACCAGGGTCTGTAGTGACACCTATACAGCCCAGGATTGAACCAGGGTCTGTAGTGACACCTCTAGCACTGAGATGCAGTGCCTTAGACCGCAGCACCACTCGGGAGCCCTACCTGCTACCCCCAATACAATGGAAGAACACATCTTAGTTGAGTAGGAAGCAGCCATGTTGGCTCTATGGTCACGCCTGTGAGTGTGCTGATCTCTTCTTGCAGCAAGCAGTCAAAGAGAATGAGAATTCATGTGGCCAAGTCATTAGGGTTTTTACTGCCAATGGTGATTAGGAAGGCTGACTTGGGATCAGCCCTTTTAACAACACAAGGCTACTAATACTCTCGTCCACTGACTGAGCCTCTCAGAGAATGCAAGAGAATGGTTTGAGGCTATACGATTACTGAAAATATGCATTTAATAGCACCATTCATGCATTTCAAACGACTTGAAGGTGTATTTAAGCTGCATGTCAACTATTGTGTTTTCTTATGCCAGGCTATCTGAGGATAACTTCACTATTAACAGCAACTCTTATTTTCTTTCGGCCAAAATATGACAATACTGTTGGGGTTGTAAAAGCAGAACTAGAACTATCAGGTAAATCCGCAACTCTGAACCTGAGTAGTAGAATTTGTAATAGACATATCCTCTCAAATCATATCAAAATGTATTGGTCACATACATGTGTGTAGTATATGTTATTGCGGGGTGTAGCGAAATGCTTGTGTTTCTAGCTCCAACAGTGCAGTAATATCTAACAATTTCACATCCATACACACAACGCACACACATCTAAGTAAATCAACGGAATTAAGAATATATAACTATATGAACGAGCAAAGTCAGAGCGGCATAGACTAAGATACACTAGAATAGAATACAGTATATACATATGAGATGACTAATGCAAAATATATACACATTATTAAAATGACTAGTGTTCCATTTATTAAAGTGGCCAGTGATTAAAATCTCCCTTCATGAGTTATTACACCATTGACATCCTTCTCAGTGCTGCCTAGGTTGTTTATTTTTTAAAGCACGGATGGGCAACTTTGATGGGGGTGCGGGCCACAACAAAAGTGGAACTCATCATGAGGGGTCGCAGTAGCTCCTGGGTCTGTGTACCCACATCCATATACGCCCTCCACCTTGCGAGCAAAACATTTTAGCGGGCCCCCTCGTGACAGCGAAGAGATTTTTGCAATTTTATAACTTATTTCATGCAATTCTACTAATTTTGCCATTGGACGGAGAGAAAAATGTTCAGGTTTACAGCTAATTTCCTACAATTCTACACAATTTGCCATAAGGTGGAGGAAAATGTTTGCCGTTTTTTATACGATAACTGATGATCAATGGCCCCACCTAGATCGGTAATTCAAACTTGCTCACTACAAGTTTAGATAGCTGGCTGCTAAACTAATTTACCAATCTAAAAAACAAAATGCCGACATGGGCTAATTGAGTGACTGCTGATACACAACCAAATTTCGAAATTGCACCTTGTATATTATATTATTCTAACTCTCAACTGTAAGTTGAGACCACGGTTTTCTTTATTTTTACTATTTTCTACATGGTAGAATAATAGTGAAGACATAAAAACTATGAAATAACACATGGAATCATGTAGTTAACAAAAAAAGTGTTAAAAATATATTTTATATTTGAGATTCTTCAAAGTAGCCACCCTTTGCCTTGATGACAGCTTTGCACTCTCTTGGCATTCTCTCAACCAGCTTCATGATGTAGTCACCTGGAATGCATTTCAATTAACAGGTGTGCCTTGTTAAAAGTAAATTTGTGGAATTTCTTTCCTTCTTAATGCATTTTAGCCAATTAGTTCAGTTGTGACAAGGTAGGGGTGGTATACAGAAAATAGCCATATTTGGTCAAAGACAAAGTCCATATTATGGCAAGAACAGCTCAAATAAGAAAAGAGAAATGACAGTCCATCATGACTGTAAGACATGAAGGTCAGTCAATCCGGAAAATTTCAAGAACTTGCAGTTGCAAAAACCATCAAGTGCTATGATGAAACTGGCTCTCATGAGGACCGCCACAGGAAAATAAGACACAGAGTTACCTCTGCTGCAGAGGATAAGTTCATTAGAGTTAACTGCACCTTAGATTGCAGCCCAAATAAATGCTTCACAGAGTTCAAGTCACAGACACATCTCAACATCAACTGTTCAGAGGAGACTGTGTGAATCAGACCTCTATGTTCGAATTGCTGCAACAGCAAAAAAACACTACTAAAGGACACCAATAAGAAGAAGAGACTTGTTTGGGCCAAGGAACACGAGCAATGGATATTAGACCGGTGGAAATCTGTTCTTTGGTCTGATGAGTCCAAATTAGAGATGTTTGGTTCCAACCACTGTGTCTTTGTGAGACGCAAAGTAGGTGAACGGATGATCTCCACATGTGTGGTTCCCACCGTTAAGCATGGAGGAGGAGGTGTGATGGTGCTTTGCTGGGGACACTGTCAGTGATTTATTTTGAATTTAAGGCACACTTAACCAGCATGGCTACCACAGCGTTCTGCAGTGATACGCCATCCCATCTGGTTTGCGCTTAGTGGGACTATCAACAGGACAATGAACCAGAACACACCTCCAGGCTGTGTAAGGGCTATTTGACCAAGAAGGAGATTGATGGAGTTCTGCATCAGATGACCTGGACTCCACAATTAACTGACCTCAACCCAATTGATATGGTTTGGGATGAGTTGGACCGCAGAGTGAAAGAAAGGCATCCAACAAATGCTCAGCATATGTGGGAACTCCTTCATGACTGTTGGAAAAGCATTCCTCATGAAACTGGTTGAGAGAATGCCAAGAGTGTGCAAAGCTGTCATCAAGGCAAAGGTTGGCTACATTGAAGGTGTATTTTTGGTTACTACATGATTCCATACAGTATGTGTTATTTCATAGTTTTGATATCCTTACTATTATTCTACAACGTAATGAGTAGGTGTGTCCAAAATTTTGACTGGTACTGTATATATCATTTTGTTTTTGTCCGCAGGCCTACAAGTTTCCCATCCCTGATAAAAAGGTTGTTACATATATGTAATTTTGAAAATCACAGGGAAATGATGTTGTTGTAAAACATTTAGACCCAGGTTTTTAAACAGATGACAATGAATTATACTCAGCAGCAGCATAGTAAGAAGAGGATATGAATAAGTCGTTCAGATTCCTCGGAAACCTAAAAAAAAAGTCCCCCAGTTATACTTTGTTCACTATTTATAAATATATAACACTAGCACACATCCTTCCTACTTACGCCCACTTAATTGCCCCAAAACTGTATAGAACTGGGATGGCAGCGTGATTTCAGTGTTGAGACTTCCTAATATCACTGAATAAATCAGCCTCAGTTCATATGGGGCTTCACAGACAGACAAGACGGACGGACGGGTGACAGACAGAGAGAGCCAGACAGACAGCAGATGAGCAAACATATAGATGGACAGATGGACAGACGGATATAGAAGAGAGACTTAAAAACATCTTCAGTAGACCAAGTTAGGCTGTCTGTCTGGGGTGAAGCCACATGAACTGATGTTGATTCCTTCAGTGCTATTTGAGCGGTGCTCAAAAAATGTAGTATCCACTTCTGCCTCTCCTCCAGGGAACTAAGACCTGCCGGGAGAGGAGCCGTAGCTCTCCCTTTTCAATACCTCTCTCTCTCTCTCTTTGTTTCTCCCTCTTCCTCCCTCCATCTCTCCACAGACACAGAGGGATCCAACGGCCCAACATGGGGCTAATGTTTCATTGACAATTATTTGATGATGTCCCTTAATGGGTAGTACAAGACCCATGGTGTTTTGGGTCCTGGGTGCTGAGAGGCCCTCTATGTGCTGCTGTGTTTGGAAAGGGGTTAGGAGATAAAGAGAGGGAAGAGAGTGGGGAGATCAGGTGGCACCTTCAGTCCTTCTCTCTCTCGCTCTCTTTCTCCCTCTCCCTCTCTTGCTTGGCATTCAACAACACACCTGTTTCTTATCAGCTATCAGTATGTAGCTTGGTACTTGTCGAAACTGTGTGTGTTTGTGCATGTGGGTGCGTGTGAGAACGCTGTAGTTGTGTGTGTCTGTGTTTCATTCCCTCCGTCCGCCCAACTATGTCTTATGTGTGTTAGTATCTAGTTTAATTACCCAGGACCCTCTGCTTTCTGTCTGACCTAGATCCATCCTATAGGAACAGCCTCAGGTCTCTGTCTGTCTTGTCATCATTACCTGGTTCCTACCATGCTCTATGGTTTCCAATGCGCTTGCTGCTGTGGGCTACACTCCTCCACCTGACTCATTGTGTTTGGATGCTATAACCATCCTTCTCAATCCTACATACACCATTCTGTTCTTCATTTTTTCATTTTATTGTCATTTGTTGCCCCTCTCTCTCCTTTGCTTTCTTTCTTTCTTTCTGAATAGGGAACTCAGAAATAGTCTGGACAGAAATAGAGTGAGGGCCAGGCACTATGCTCTGTGGCGACTGATCTATACACTGGCAGGCTTGTGATTCTGAATCAGTTCCCTTATCTAATTGTCATTTTTTCTGCCCCAGTCTGGGCCAATCCTAGGGCTTCAGTATAGTGCAGCTCCACAGATCGAGAGGGGCTCGAGGTTGGCTTCACACTTTATGTAAACTTCATAATGTTGTAGCCTCTTGTAGGATGATTGGGGAATTCAATAGACTAGCCAGTATATCATATAGATAGTCACTATATTACTATGTCATACAGTAACTTCTTGTATTACAACATAACGTCTCAATGTAGAGATGTTTATCAGCTTGTTTTTGTTGTGTGAGTTCAATTGGGGTCAGACATAGCAGACGGTTTCTTAGAGAAAAAGATCATTGACGGCACAGTAGCCCCAACAGACACGTGAAGCCTTGGAGACACATACAGTTCTGTTCAGTAGCTCTATAGATCAGCATCAATACACTGTGTCCTCCAGGACCCATCCCAAGATAATCCTCTTTAATCCTGCAACAACTGGCACAGTCCACCATCAGACCCCCCACGCAACACACAAAGGCATCTACATAATGCACACTCACACACACTTACGCAAGCACACACACACACAGGTAGATAACACACACACGTACACACTCCCTCTCCGAAATCCACAGACGGCGGGCCCGTCCTCTGCTACCCCCTGGCCACATGGCATATGACAGCCCCCCCACCACTACTCCCCCTCATCACCCCCCTCCTCTGTTAATCAGTACATGAAATAGACACCAGGATGGAAATGTAAGCCTCCTATGCAGAGAGAGAGAGAGAGAAAGAGAGAGCTCAGCAGACCAGGGTTTCTGTACAGCAGGAGCCCATTTGAAATGTAGCTTTATGCATTGCGACTGATGTTACACCATACTTAGAAAACGGACTCAATAAAGATCCATGGAATGACGGTGAACATGTATGAAATGGTGATTCGAACGCCTATTACCACATGCATTTGTAATCGCCTTATGTCACTGTCACATGTCCAAGGCTGTTTGTGTAAATACATAAACAGCTGTAAGTTACATGTGTCATGCCTGTTATAATGACGGTGCTGCTGAATAGTCAAAATAGTTATAAAAAAACACACATTTAGATTGGTATGATTACAGATAATTGAACAATTAAAGAGTCAAACTACAATGTAGTGTAGGTAATATGATAACAGTCAAATGGTGCAGTTTAGTATGATACTAGAGAGGTACTCTGCCTTGGTTACAGTACATTATGCCATATTATACGAGATACGATACAACATTATATGAGATAGAAAATGGAGTGCCGAAAAAGTGCCAACTCCGCATAGAGTTCAAGTAGTCTCGGGCCACTACATACACAGTATATCAGTAGTTGACTCTATATTCCCATTAGTAACCATGAGCAACGTTACTGTGTCTTCCCATGTAACACTGAGGTGTTTTTACCAATGAATGTGCTGCTTTGACTTGGACTGAAAGGACTCGCTATGTCCTTTCTGTCTCCTCACATACTTAGACCATGCAAGTTAATGATGTCTGCTTGGCTGCATCTTCTGTCATTTCGACAGAGAAAAGTCTGCAAGAGACATTAACGAAAAAGCAATCCAAGGCCCCACTGGGTGTTTGAGAGCCTACCCGACAGGATAGAATTCCCTCCTTTTCTAGGCTAAATCCCTTAAGACGCAGGACAGATACTGAGTGTGTACACAGCATGTCCGGATCCAGAATTGTAAATAATGTCACGGGTCTTTGTCGGATCTGATATGATTGTCACGGGTCTCGTTATGTGTCTTTTTTTTTAACCCGACTGCTGCAGTAGATAGAGAAAGTGTGTATAATTTATGCTGCTGTTCTTTGCTTTTCACGAGTGTGTAGCTTGTTGTTGTTGTTGGCCAATCATAAGTCATCAAAGCGGCACAAGGCTACAGTCATAGAGCCTACCGTGTGTGGAAAAAGTTAGGCGATAACGTTACAGTATTTAATCAATAGAATTCAAGGTTAAAGGAGAAGGATAGGCTACACCGAACAAGAGCCAACATGTAGGCTGCTACTTTATATTCCGAATAGAGTTATTTGTAACTATGAGAACGTGCACGCACCGCAGCCTCAGTTAGCCTAGCTAGCTAAAGTTAGCTAGCTTAACTAGCTTCTCCCGGTTTGATGCAGTCAAGACAGGTACTACGTCATCATATTGGATGATAAAATAACCTAGCTATGGCAGTTATTAGTCTACTATAACGCGAGTCGGCTTGGTTGGTTGCGGTCTCTCGTTTCTCTCTATCCCTCCTCCACGTTCCCCATGTCACTCGCTCACACTCACAGTAGCTGACGCACACAGTATGGCCCCTGCTAGAGCATCACCTCTACCCTCCTCTCCTCACGCTTTATCAGCTCCGGTTAATAAAGTAGCTTACCGGTACGTGTATTTTTCTCCTGCTTCCCTCACTCGGATCGGACTGGGTAAGGATCTGACTAGGTGTATACGGAACGGGTCTAGTTATCATCTGTGCGTTCAGAACGGGTCTCTATATTGTAAAAAATAATTGATGCATATTGGGTCTGGATTTTTTTATTTTACCATTATTTAACTAGGCATGTCAGTTAAGAACAAATTCTTATTCACAATGACGGCCTACCGGGAACCAGGGGGTTAACTGCCTTGTTCAGGGACAGAACGACATTTTTTTTTTTTACCTTGTCAATTTGGGGATTCAATCCAGCAACCTTTCTGTTACTGGCCCAACGCTCTAACCCATGGGGGCTGCTACCTGCCGCCCCAGTGGGATATTCCCGTTTTGGAACAGGACCGGTGAAGGTCTCTACAGTGTTTCAGGAAGCTGCACACTCTCTTGGGACTGACATCATTTTAACATGACATTGAAAATCCTCTCCTGTCTTTCATACACATTATATGTAATAATATAACCATATTTCTGCTTCTACATTATATTATACATTTGATTTTGGGGTAGCCTATATTATTTGAAACAGTGTATTTGATATGCCTACCAAGGCATATGTCTTGCACAGTATGCTCTGTAATTATTTGATGTTTGAATATACACCAACTTAGTGAAATGACATTAGTGCTGCTCTCCTACCAGCTGTGTTTTTCAGTTGACTTGTAATTGCTCTGTTTGTTTCGCTGTGTATAAAGCCTCATCTGTAACATAATGGCCCAGTCACTCTGAGAGAGATGAGATGTTGCCTCTGATAGAAGCTGGGGCCTAACAGACATCATCAACTATTCATTCCCTACACACACATTGACAGCTGGGCGTGCTGTAAATAACCAGGTTGGAGATGCTTACAGGGGGTAAGAGGATTATACGGTCCCTGATTGATCCGACATTATCTTCATTTTGACAGGAATGAGTGGGCTCTGTCTCCACACACAATACCAGGGCTGGTCTAGGATCAGTTTTGCCTCTCAGATAATAATTAACTTCTACTGAGAGGCTTTGTGAATATCTTCAGGCCAGACCAGAGCCTTACGGAAGTAAGCTTTATGTGTCATCTTTTTGAGTGTGGACCCATTTTGTTTGTCAGAGCCCTATACTAAAAATGTTTGAGGAGTTAGCGAGGTAACGTTGGTCAACTCTTGAGTGCAACTTGGGATGATTGGTACCAATGAAAGTGGCTCACCTTTTAGTCAGGTACATTTCTGTGTCAATGAGTCTTTCAGAACTAACCTGCTCCGGAGCAGGCTAACTCAGGGCTAACTACATTTATCCTGATTGAAGTGTCTGAGCCACGAGTTGAGGACCACTTCAATCAGATTCCCTCCCTCCCGCAAGAATTGCATCATCATCATCCACTTCAATTGAGAAAGACAATATTTTATTAATTTGTATGATTCAATGCAAATATTTTATCGATAGGAGTGGGGAAAAAAGGTGCTTGTGTATTGATAACCAAAGTAATAAAATAAAGATTGCACTTCTAAAAGTCTATTTCACACCGTAACCTGCTGAATTTGCAAGTTAACTTTAATTCAATTTAGATTTCGGCACAAATGAAAATGACTTGCCAATGCATTGATGTTTAAGCATTGTCTCAATGAAGAGTTCGGTGATCGACTAGCCACCTGTGACATGCACGCGCAGTTAGCCTGCTAGAGTGGCACAGCGGTCTTAAGGCACTGTATCTCAGTGCAAGAGATGTCACTACAGTCCCTGGTTTGAATCCAGGTGGTATCACATCTGGCCGTGATTGGGAGTCCCATAGGGTGAAGCACAATTGGCCCAGCGTCGTCCAGGTTTGGTCGGGGAATGCCGTCATTGTAGAATAAGAATTTGTTCTTAATAACCTTTTGTGACTAGGGGGCAGTATTTTCATTTTTGGGAAAATAATGTTCCCATAGTAAACGGGATATTTTGTCAGGACAAGATGCTAGAATATGCATATAATTGACAGTTTGGGATAGAAAACACTCTAAAGTTTCCAAAACTGTAAAAACATTGTCTGTGAGTATAACAAAACTGATATTGCAGGCGAAAGCCTGAGAAAAATCCAATCCGGAAGTGCCTCATGTTTTGAAAGCGCTGCGTTCCAATGTGTCCCTATTGAGCAGTGAATGGGCTATCAACCAGATTACTTTTTCTACGTATTCCCCAAGGTGTCTACAGCATTGTGACGTAGTTTTACGCATTTATGTTGAATAATACCCGTAAGCGGCTACATTGTGTAAGTGGTCACCTGATGGCTCTCAGAGTGATTCTCTCGTAAAATACAGAGGTAGCCATTTTTCCAATCGTTCCTACTGAAAAACCAATTGTCCCGGTGGATATATTATCGAATAGATATTTGAAAAACACCTTGAAGATTGATTATAAACAACGTTTGCCATGTTTCTGTCGATATTATGGAGCTAATTTGGAATATTTTTCTGCATTTTCGTGACCGTAATTTCCGGTCGATTTCTCAGCCAAACGTGAAGAACAAACGGAGCTATTTCACCTATAAAAATAATATTTTGGGAAAAAATGAACATTGGCTATCTAACTGGGAGTCTCGTGAGTGAAAACAGCTGAAGCTCATCAAAGGTAAACGATTTAATTTGATTGCTTTTCTGATTTCCGTGACCAAGTTACCTGCTGCTAGCTGGACAAAATGCTATGCTAGGCTATCGATAAACTTACACAAATGCTTGTCTAGCTTTGGCTGTTAAGCATATCTTGAAAATCTGAGATGACAGGGTGATTAACAAAAGGCTAAACTGTGTCTCAGTATATTTCACTTGTGATTTTCATGAATAGGAATATTTTCTAGTAATATTTATGTCCGTTGAGTTATGCTAATTAGTGTCAGTCGATAATTACGCTCCCGGACCCGGGATGGGGAGTCACTAGAGTTAACTGACTTGCCTAGTTAAATAAAGGTTAAATTAAAAATTAGCGGCAAGGGGACGAGCAATATCCACTGTCATAGTACGGATGAAGCCTGAGCTGGAATGGGAAGGTAACAGAAGCTGGTTAGCTTTAGAAAACCCTGAGTAGATCTAGCTTGCTTCGTAGGATACCCCTCAGGCCTGGAGGCTACAGGCTTAAACACTGTTTATGTGATTTACTTGAAGAGCTCACCAATAGAAATGATTATAGTGATATGTTCTGTATCTCTTAATTAATAAATAAAACCACCTTAAGCCAGATGATGTTTGTATGGTGGCATACTCAAGTACATTCATGTGTGTGCGTGTTTTTGGTTTTACTATCCTTGTGAGGACCAGAAGTCCTTACAAGGATAGTAAAACAAAGAAAATTCGGACAATTTGCCGGTCCCCACAAGGAAAAAGGCTATGTTAGGCTTAGGGGTTATGTTAGGGTTCAATTAGGGTGTCACGCCCTGACCGTAGATATCCTTTTAATTCTCTATTTGGGTAGGTCAGGGTGTGACTAGGGTGGCAATCTATGTTTTCTATTTCTTTGTTGGCCGGGTATGGTTCCCAATCAGAGGCAGCTGTCTATCGTTGTCTCTGATTGGGGATCAAACTTAGGCAGCCTTTTTTCCACCTTAATTTGTGGGATCTTGTTTTTGTACTGTTGCTTTCCAGCCCTACAGAAATGTGCGTTTTGTTTTTTTTCTTCTTTGTTTTTCTCGGTGTCATCAATAAAAGAAAGATGTACGCCTACCACGCTGCACCTTGGTCTACTCCTTCCAACGACGAACATAACATCGGGTTAGGGGTTAAGGTTTAGATTCAAGGTTAGGGAAAATAGGATTTTGAATGGGGATCAACTGTTCGGTCCCAACAAAGATAGTAAAACAAATGTGTGTGTACTTATGTGTGAGGGTCCTCTTTCCTGTTGGAATGTGACATTGAGCAAGCATTAATATCACAGGGGGGGGGATGTGTAAAGAGAGAGCGTGAGTGTGTATTTGTGTGTGTACCACTACAGCTGCTTGTAACACACACATGATCATGTGCTGCCAGCCCGTTGTCTGCATTGGAAGGGTCAAACCCCCCTGCAGAACTCAGAGGTGATCGGCTGCAGATATGAGAATCATAACAGGTGTTGAAGATTCCAGAGGAAAAACGGAAAGCGACTTAATAGACGTTAGCCAATCAGAGTTGGAAATGTATGGAAACTACCAGTCCCTGATGCTCATTACTGGCTTTGACAGTGAGTAAAATACAGTGCATTCAGAAAGTATTCATACTCATTCATACCCATTGACTTATTCCACATTTTGTTGTATTACAGCCTGAATATATTTTTTTCTCTCACCCATCTACACACAATACTCCATAATGACAAAGTGAAAACATTTTTTAGAAATGTTATCAAAGTGTTCACACCCCTGAGTCAATACATGTTAGAATCACCTTTGGCAGCGATTACAGCTGTGTTTCTGGGCACTCAGTCTACTCAGGAACATTCAATGTCGCCTTGGTAAGCAACTCCAGTGTATATTTGGCCTTGCATTTATGGTTTTCCTGCTGAAAAGTGAATTTGTCTCCCAGTGTCTGTTGGAAAGCAGACTGAATTATGTTTTCCTCTATGATTTTGCCTGTGCTTAGCTCTATTCAGTTTCTTTTTAACTCAAAATAATCCATAGTTTTTTCCAATGAAAAGCATACCCATAACATGATGCAGCCACCACCGTGCTTCAAAATTGGAAGAGTAGGACTCAGTGATGTGTTGTGCTGGATTTGCCCCAAACATAGCGCTTTGTATTCAGGACATTTTTTGCTATATTTTACTTCAGTACCTTATTGCAAACAGGATGCATGTTTTGGAATATTTTTATTATGTACAGTTTTCCTTCCTTTCACCATGTCATTCAGGTTAGTATTTTGAAGTAATTACAATGTTGTTGATCCATCCTCAGTTTTCTTTTATCACAGCCATTCAACGCTGTAACTGTTTTAAAGTTACCTTTGACCTCATGGTGAAATCCCTGAGCGGTTTCCTTCCTCTCCGGCAACTGCGTTAGGAAGGACGCATGTATATTTGTAGTGACTGGGTGTATTGATACACCATCCAAAGTGTAATTAATAACTTCACCATGCTCAAAGGGATATTCAGTGTCTGCTTTTTTAAATATTTACCTATCTACCAATAGGTGCATTTCTTTGCGAGGCATTGGAAAATCTGCCTGTTCTTTGTGGTTGAGTCTGTGTTTGACATTCACTGCTTGACTGAGGGATGTTACAGATAATTATATTTCTGGGGTACAGAGATGAGGTAGTCATTCAAAAATAATGATAAACACTATTATTGCACAGAGTGAGTTCATGCAACTTATTATGTGACCTTTTAAGCACATTTATATACCGATACCGATATCAGATGTTTTTCTTGCCCCAGAAAACGCTACCGATATGAAACATTTAGCGGCCTTCTAAGCATTCTAGTACAGTTAAATAGTTAACACACACACACATGGACGTCTAAGGCACTGCATCTGTACAAGAGTCACTACAGTCCCTGGTTCGAATCCAAGCTGTATCAAATCCGGCAGTGATTTGGAGTCCCATAGGGCGGCGCACAATTGGCCCAGAGCCGTCTGGGTTTGGTCGGGGTATGCCGTCAGTTTGACTTACATAGTTAAATAACGGTTACACACACACACCACACTGACCAAAAAGTTTATTTTGTTGGCATTTACGTATGTCCTCATTACCAGTAAAACATAATCAAAACCTTTTTCTTTCAATTACTTGCTGTGCTGCTTGGTTGTTAATTTGTTCAGTCGTTTCATTCTCAACCAGGATTTCTTTGGAACGCCGTTTGGGTCTTTGTGTGTCAAAAAAGATACACGTCATAAGCTTGTTGACCAATCAGGACCTGAATATGACTGCACGTAACATACTAATTTAACGCGTTTTAAGTAGTTATTACACATTTATTACACTATCACTCGTATTTCATATGTCACGATTCATCGATACGTATGCTATGATGCTTGTAAAGTTGTCTCGCACACCTACATTTCTGGTCATAAAAGCTCATGGATGCAAACAATGTTCTTCCCCAAAAAGATAGCAAAACGACATCTGTTTCAGGAGCTATAGTTTGCTAGCTAACTATATAACTAGGTGTCATCATCTAAAATAACCCTAATTTACAAGACAATTCTTATTTGATTAATGGTGTTTGGACCCATCTATGTGAAGCTAGCCACAATAAGGATTAGGCACGGGCACAATAGTGGGATTTGCGGTTTGCCATCCAAATAAAAGTATGTCATTGACAGTGATGCAACAGAATACAAATAGTAGAATTATGCCATTTCTTATTTTGAAGGCTAAGCGCAAAGTCCACTATTGTGGCTAATCCTTATTGTGGCTAGCTTCACATAGATGGGTCCGACCACCATTAATCAAATAAGAACTGTCTTGTAAATTAGGGCTATTTTAGATGATGACACCTAGTTATATAGTTACACATAACCCTTCACGACACACAACCCGGTTCCCCGGTCAAGCCTCACTAGCCAGATGAAGCTAGCTGGCTGCTTATAACGTTAGCTTTGGGCAACAGGGTTAAGTAGCTGGCTAGCTATTTATTTTCATTTCAATAGGCAAACATCAAGTGGCAACCTAGCAAATACTTACTCAAGGATTCCTAAATCATTGCTAAGAATAGTGAAAATGACTGCAGTTTCTACTGGTCATGGTTTTCAGGCTGGTTGTATTGGTGCTAGCTAGGTACCAAGCTAAAGCTAGCTACCCCAGAAGTTGCGGTCAAAAAAAATGTTGCTTTATTACCAACGAGGTATTGTAAACACATCGTTCATTGCCGGTATTTGCTCGTTTGCAGACTTTTTTTGTACAGCTTTGACAGTGCTACTGTATCTATTGGGTGATTCTGTAAGTTCGGGCACTTTGGCCGTGCAAGCTTTCAGAAATTAAAACTTATTCAAACACCATTTTACCAGTATTGTACTTATCTTTGATTTGTCTAGAAACAATATATGATAATGGCTGCGATGTACTATTCGGGAACTTACAGCCATAGACAAATGTAATTTCCATCACGTCATTAAACATCCATTATAGATGAAAAATGAAATATACAATTGATTTATAACGCATTTCTTATACATTTGTACATTAACTTGTATTGAATATTATTTTAAGGGATTTTTAAGGTTTTTCTAATATTATTAATTCAACACGATGTCGGAATGTATAAACTTGCCTTGGTGACAGCTGAAAACATTTATTTATCATGAAAAATAAGATATTTCCAACCAACCTGTTTGTGAGATTATGAAAACTACCATATGATTTCCATATCTAAAACAAATAAATGTATGTAAATTATACATAATATACTAATGTACCTCAAAAATATGGGTTGTAATGGAAATGACAAATGACATGGTGTGGTGGAAATGACATCTATGTAAAAAATAAAATAAAAAATGTATGAAAACAATATTTTATTGCAAACATTTTGAACAACAACCATTGTTGAACATTTAATTAATATAAGACACAGTAAGATTACAAAATACTGTAACTAGCACCTTTTCAACATGAGAGCAATGTTTTGTCCTTGACTACACTTCGATGCTACAATTCTAGCACCTATATATAGAGGGAAGAGTTAGTTGAGAGCTACACATATTTTATTTAATGTATGATTTTATGTCCTGCTTTGTATGTACTGTATAGTGAGTTTCCAAGTGTATCTAAGGCTTAGAAAGAGAGCAATGTTCCTCCCAGACCAAGGCATCCAGCTCCATGTGCCTTTTGGTCACTGGCTGGGGCTCAGGGACAAGTCCAATCACAGCTGAAACAGCTGCAGTGATGTGGAAAGGAACAGAAGCAACTGTGTAGCCGCCAAGTTATCTCTCCTGGACTGTCGGTGACGATCTGGAAACACAGGAAATTCTAAAAGTTATGCACATTCGGAATATGTAATAATAGCATAGTCTAGTGATACAGAGTGTAGTGATACTATGTTTGTATAACAAATGTGAGATTCGACATAAAATAACCCACAACTATTACCTGTTGTATCTTCATTGTCCCACAGATTGTCTCCATTGTCTTGGTAGGAGGGCCTCCATGATCTCTATATCCTCTAAGATATATAAGAGCTTGATAGCTGACTGATCTTTTGACAGTTCCTCAAATATAGTTTTTCCATTTGGGAGGTCCTTGCCACAATTCCATCTGCTCTTTGTTTCACAGCTGCTCCTACCCCATCAGCTGGGCATTTTCCATGTCCGGCTTCTAGGAAATTCCATGTAACTCTCTGGAAGCCCATTTCAAAGAGAAGGGTGGAGAGTATAACTTTTTTTTGGACCTATACTGGGTTGTAGGCCCATCACTCACAAAGTGTACAGCAGTAGCTGATGGGCAGAGCTCAAGGAAGTAGGCCAGTGTTTTTGAGAGATGGGCCCAGATAACAGAGGGGTCATGCCACATAAAAAGAGCTCAGTGAGCAAAGTGAAACTGTATCATTTGTGATATATCCAACACAGGTGTGGAGGGTCACCTGCTTGTGAGAATCACCAAAGTGAACTGCCTGGATTTCACTGGTGTATTTACACAAGGAGTTCTCTGCAAAGGCAATGTGAACAATGACCCCCTCTTCCCCCAGAGTGTCTTTTAATTCTCTCAGTTTGGAGTATTGGTGTCGAATATTGTACACGTGTTTCCCCAACTTCTCTTTCAATCCTTTGGAGAAGTCCTCCAGTAGAATCTGCAGTGTTCCACATACATTTTCTTTTATTGTTAAATGGTCAGTGAACTTCTCCATGTTTCCTTCTTTGTTTTTTTTTCTCTCTCTCTCTTCAGCCTTTGTTTTTCCACTCAAACCACCATGTCTGCTCACCAGCATCAAAGTCAGATGTTTTAAGCTCTTTGGCTTGGCAAAGAGAGCACTCTATATACCTCCACTCTGTCTTCAGGTTCCCACAGCACAAAACCTCAATACGTTTCCCAATGTTGCTGCAGCTGATCACTTTGTGATACTGTAGTTTGTCCACCATGAACTGGAGGTTGGCATGGGTTTTGCAGAGGCATGTGTCCCTATCTTGGACTGCTGGCTTGACAACCCAAAAAGGACTTATTTTACAGGATTCACAGTAGGAAATTTGAATCTCTGAATATTCCCTCTTAAACTTCTGATAAAGGTTCTGAATTGTGCCATTCAAGAAGAGCTTCTGCTTTTTCCTCTTGTTCCTCGTTAGTGTGTCCTTTTCCCCTGTTGCTCTACTGTCGTCATCACTTTCATAGAATCTAGTGATTTTCAAAGTTTGCGGCTTTGACCAGGCCATACTTTCTCAGGATGTTGCCTCTGAGCATTTTTTAAGCCACTTTTTATACTTTTGTTTTAACTCTGCAATGATGGCATTTTGAAACAATAAAATCCTTCTCATTATTCTTCAGAGTTCCCTTCATTTGCTGTTTTGTCTTTGGGGAATCTTGTCTCTCCATTTTGTCCATCAGTCGATCATACCTTTTTTTTGTATTTCTCAGCTTTACTTAAAGCAATATCAAGTTTAACATTTGTCATACCTAGATCTCGGTATGCTTTTGAGCGACCTCTTTCAACCTTTTTCCTTCCAGCAAGTATTCGACTTCTCATTCCTGTTGCAGGCGATGAGGAAGGGGTATCAGGGCGTGCATCAGGGGCAGGTATGTTGACCTAATGTTCTGGCTGCAAGTCATCTGGTGACTGAGGTGGTGTGTTGCCTAATAGGTAGGTCTCATTGCAACTGTTCTCTTTCAAGTCTGTCTTCTATTCCGTTGGTTACATTTCCATCGCCTTCTCTGGCATCTTTGTTCTCGCTTTGTAAGCTCAGAGATAGATTTCACTTCTCCCTTCTCTTATTTCTTCCAGTATCGCTCCCTGTCTTTTTGCAGATGTTCCTGGTATCGTATAGGATACTTTTTTGTTTTTGTTTCTATATGTCTGTGACCTCTGTGCTGTTTTATGCGGCATCTACTACTTAGTTTTCAACGTGTGCACACCTTGGAACATTTTCTAGATTAAATGAATTTTAAAGATAAGCCTAAAGTTTTAAAAAATGTAATATAATGGATTGTTGTCATTTCCACCTCTTTCTGTCATTTCCACCACACTTAAGTTTGTGATGGAAATGATTTTGATGGAAATTACACTTCTACAGTTTCTGGAGAAAATGTACAGCCTGCTCAGCATGCTTTGGTTAGTATTACAGCTAGCATATAGTTTACACTAAATACATAAAATATCACATTTCTACCACAAATTGAAGAAATTATAGCCTGTTTGGAAATGACTGACAATTCAAATATTCTCTACACAAGCAATATTTACCTTTCATTTTTCTTCAACTTCTGGCCATCACATCTGGAACAACCGTCCACTGCAGTCATGTGCTTCTGTGTCACAATATGTTTCCATGGTAACTAAATTAACATTCTCTTGAAAAAACTTTATTAATGAGGAATTTGTCCTCAGTGGTAGAAATTACACAACAACCAAATTACAGGTATATTTTGTTTAAAAAACAATATAAAGGACATACTCCCAATAAATATTGATATAGATTTGATTTAATTGACCCTTTCTGTAGTAGATAACATAATTTAATGTGTAATTATTCATGTTTTCTCATCGAAAAACATAGAAGCTTAAAAGTCTGGGTCAGGGACAAGGGCAAAATAGTGAAATTGAGGTATAAAATGCATCTGAAAAGTAACTAAAATACTTAATAGAGAGGTGTTTAAAAAAGTCTGGGGTGATTCCAGTGTGAACTTAACATACAAATATTTATTTATTTTTGATAAAATCCCCAAAATTGATCCGAGGACATAGAAGTGTCCGTTGTTGCAGAATCACCCTATTACTGTGTAACTCTGGTAGGGCAACATCTGAAAAATTGCCCAGTTGGAAGTGTGTACCGGTGCTCGACCAGTCGGCGAAAGCCAACATCACCCACGACAGAACGGTTGATTGTCAAGGGCAATGAATTCCATTATTTTGGCTTTAATGGATTTCGCCTTTGAGTTGTGTCGCTTAAATGTTCTTACTCTTTCAAATGACTGCTCGACTTGTTGACTGCTCGATCCACACAGCAGACATTGTGGGCTAGGTTAGGAACGCTGTGTTGCACATGTAACGCAACATTTTACGTGGCGTCATTACGTCATGTACCTACGTTATATAGGTATACACATCAACTTTGACATCGGTTTTTAACATTGGTGTTAAACTAGACATCGGGCCGATACCGATGTTGGCATTTCTACTTTTTTTACAGATTCTGATATGTTCACCGATATATCATGCATCCCTACACCTTGATGTCCTTTGGGTGGTGGACCAGTCTTGATACACACGGAAAACAATTGAGTGTGAAAAACCCAGCAGCGTTGCAGTTTTTGACACACTCAAACCGGTGCGACTGGCACCTACTACCATGCCCTGTTCAAAGGCACTTCAATCTTTTGTCTTGCCCATTCATTCTCTGAATGGCACACGTACACAATCCGTGTCTCAATTGTCTCAAGGCTTCAAAATCCTTCTTTAACCTGTCTCCTCCCCTTCATCTACACTGATTTGAAGTGGATTTAACAAGTGACATTAATAAGGGACCATAGCTTTCACCTGGATACACCTGGTCAGTCTATGTCATGGAAAGAGCAGGTGTTTCTAATGTTTTGTACGCTCAATGTAGTACAGGATCGTGTACTTTGACTTAGCACTGATAGTAGCTAATGCATGGACAAATGTACAGTCACTGGTGAACGTCTACACCCACCTTGCACAGTCTTCATAATCTTAAAAGGGGCATAAATTGGTTATTTTTCCATTACTTTATAGATTTTTGTATTTATTTTAAAGGCATCAAAATATGAAGACTGTGCAAGAGGTGTGTAGACTTTATCTAGGCACTGTAAGTATGTGGGCATGTGTTTGTTGGCGCACTGTAGAAAGGCTGCCTGACAAGATCACACTGTGATATTTGCTGAACCTGAGGTGCTGGGTTCTGTCTTCAACAAAATGGAAAGCTGTGAGTTAGTGACTTTTGACCTTTGTGACACAGTAGGCAGTTGGTGAAAGTGAGACTGTGTGTGTGCATGTGCGTGTGTTTGTGTTTGTTTACGAGAGAGAAAGAGACCAGAAGTACATACATGCATAAATACACATAGTCACACAGTTATTTTCTTGGTTCTGTCTAAATATACATTGTGGTTTCCTACATCTGCTTTGGCAGAGAAACTGCTGTACCTAAAAATGTTTCTACACAATATGAGGAAGTGCCTTTTTCCTCCTTTATCTTGTCAAAGATCATACCCCCAAAATATGCTAACCTCGCTCCATTACCAATAACAGGAGAGGTTAGCATGTCTTGGGGGTATGATCTTTGACCCTCTATAACTTTCTCACTCATCATTATTAACAACTCATTCAGGACTATCCATAATTATGGTAGCATCCACACATTAATGTAGAAGCATTTAGAAACATATTATATTCTTATTGACAATTACAAGTGACTTCAAAACGACACAATACATTATTTACTATTCATTTATATTGGGCACAAAATCATCTGAAAACACAACCAAAACGAACTACAAATGCATCCAACAACTTTGTAGAGTCACAAACTTGATGTAGTGATTGTGTTCTAGGAATATGGGACCAAATACTAAACTTTTGGTGACTTTATTTCTAAGAATCTTTAGGGGTGTGAATAATTTTGACCCCTACCTTTTTGAGAAAAAAAGTATTACTTGTTAAATAAAATATCTTTCTATGAGCAATTGTATGAGTATAAAGAATATTATTCCCAATTTTTTGAGCATGCAATATAATTCAGTATTTGAATGATTTATTTTGTAGTCATTATTGCTCGTCTTTACCAAGGGTGCCAATCATTTCAGACCCCACTGTATATGTATGTATGTGAGAGGGAGAGAGAGAGTATTTGTCCGCATAAAAAAATCCACACAAAATGTCCAATCCCCACTAATACATGCTAGTATCAGTCCCCACTGTAGGCTGGCGTCCGTGCGCTTCCACTAGCCCTGCTGGTCCAGCTGACCTATCCGACTCTGTCCTGTGTAACACGAGAGAGGTCGCTCTACCCAGGACTGACTACAGTTACCCTGCAACCATGCCCCATGCAAATGCCACCTCCTGTTAGCCCTGTGACGTAAAGTTCTGCCCAACAGCCCAACCTTGACGTGTTGGGGCCTGAAATGTCAACCTGTCATTCTATATTCCCAGACGAGGAGAGACAGAAAGAAGACCATGGCTGCACTAAAACGTACACGCATGCAAAAATTTGATAGATTCTTGTTGCTATACCATATGCAAATAGATTTGATAGATTCTTGTTGCTATACCATATGCAAATAGATTTGATCGATTTTTGTTATTATAACATGTACATAGATTTGATAGATTCTTGTTGCTATAACATATGTACATAGATTTGATAGATTCTTGTTGGTATATCATATGTACATAGATTTGATAGTTGATAGAGCCCTCTCTCTTGGATCATGTTGCTGTTGGCTTGGTGTTGTTGATACAGTGGGTGTAGAGCCTGGCATACATACGTAGCACGTGAGTTTCAAGTCTGGGGAAGATCATTTTCACCATAAAAATGCACCTTTATAATAAAAGCATTACATGCATAATTGCATTTGTGGACACATTTGAGAATGGTCAATTCCTGCCAATGGAACAGTCGCGCTTATAGCCTACTGCCATGTGCGCATTGCTGCGCTTCTAATGTGAAGAAATAGCCTAATAGTTTATCAACATTTTAAGCTAAACGTTCTCATCTGTTGCGCCAGGCTCATTGCTTAAAACAGTTTTTTTGATGCTAGTGGATGTATTAATTTGGGATCTATCTCATCCCACAACTGTCCCGGACTATGTTTGGAATATTTATTTCTCTCACAGAATAGAACAGGTCAACTTTTGTACCATGGGGGATAGTAGATTGACATAGGCTAGTGATTTTGCTGTTCGTTAGGCCTACTCATCTTGTTGGCTGACGAAAAGTGAATGTGGACAGTTCTTCCAATATCTTCAATATGCACCTCGAAATTGGATAAGGAGGCGCTCAGTTGCATCCTCGATGTGTGTGTCTTCACTTGTAGCCTGTGAGAAAGACCTGATCACGTGACGAAGAGCCATGTGAGTGAGAGGTGCTTCGGCACACAGCTGGGAGAAGGGAATTATAATTATTATATTCAGCTCAAGGGTACAATGGCCACCGGCTGCAAAAGGCATGGATGTTTTTAGGGGGCGTTACGGTCACACAAAGGGGATGCAGCCGGGAAATTTGAGGCATTATCAAGTGCTTTTCAAATTGTGAATGAGAGACTGATGAAGTGTGTACAGCCTGCACAAAAAACAAAGCAGAGCTCATGCCTTTCATGCGTCTTTTTTCAAGTCTCATCATGCAGCCTTAGAATGTATAAAACATCTAAACATATAGCCCAACATTTGTATCACAACTAAAGTTACTTAAATAACTCTAAATTAAGCATATATGAGTACCTGTTTCTTTGTTAACCGCTCAGCACAGAATAGCTCACTCCTTCAAATTTTTGGGAGAAAATATCCTTTCTATTTTATTCAGCTTTGTTCAATTGCATTCCTCATACTATAAAATAATCTAAAATAGTGCTACGGAATTCTAAGCAAATCTTGTCCGCTTAATGAACTAGTGTAGCCCACAGCCATATGGTACTGTATAGCCAGATCAATGCCTAACATAAGGACAATGCAGAGTATGTTCTTCTGTTCTTCTGAAATAGACTACATTTTCTTCATATCATGTTGCTTTAGAACTGTCTAAAATAAATAATGGATTTATTGTGATGGTGTAGACTTTGAAAAAATGTATATATTCTCAATGTCTGCATCAGTGGCTTGTAGGCTTTGCGTGGAAGACGAGTGATGCTAAATGTGTTCATGTTCTTTAACTTCTTGACGCACCCATCCCTTTAGCGGGATCATTTTCATCAACACCCGCTGAATTGTAGCGCGCCAAATTCAAATTAAATTACTAAAAATATTGAATTTTCATGAAATCACAAGTGCAATATAGCAAAACACAGCTTAGCTTGTTTTTAATCCACCTGGCATGTCAGATTTCAATTCAGCTTTTCGGCGAAAGCATAAGAAGCGTTTATGTAAGAACATCTCTCTCAGTAGACAAAATATTACAAACACTAGCAGCCAAGTAGATTGGTCACGAAAGTCAGAAAAGCAATAGATTAAATCGCCTACCTTTGATATTCTTCGGATGTTTGCACTCACGAGACTCCCAGTTACACACTAAATGTTCCTTTTGTTCCATAAAGATTATTTTTATATCCAAAATACCTCCATTTGTTTGGCGCGTTATGTTCAGAAATCCACAGGCTCGAGCGGTCACGACATCGCAGACGAAAATTCCAAATAGTATCCGTAATGTCCACAGAAACATGTCAAACCTTTTTTATAATCGATAATATATCAACCGGGACTGTCGCTTTTTCAATAGGAGAGGGAGAGACAATGGCTGCCCCACTCTGTTGCGCAAGCAAATCTCTGCGAACACCCAGCTATCCACTGACACGATGTTATCTTTCTCTCTCATTTTTCAAAATAAAAGCCTGAAACTATGTCTAAAGACTGTTGACACCTTGAGGAAGCTATAGGAAAAGGAATCTGGTTGATATCCCTTTAAATGGAGGCAAGATATCCAATGGAACAGAGAGCTTTCAGGAAAAACAGCACATCCTGGTTTGATTTTCCTCAGGTTTTCGCTTGCAATATCAGTTCTGTTATACTCACAGACAATATTTTGACAGTTTTGGAAACTTTAGAGTGTTTTCTATCCTAATCTGACTTTCTTGCATATTCTAGTTTCTGGGCCTGAGAAATAGGCAGTTTCAAATGGGTACGTTTTTTTAGCCAAAAATGAAAATCCTGCCCCCAAGAAGTTAGCGGTCAATTACCATGAGACCGGCAGTTATTTGCTTGACAATCACCGGCTGACAAAGTTTCATGACCGCCACAGCCCTATGTTGCACTAACTTCCCTCTAGGGTCCCTGTAACAGCCCCCTAACATTTTCTCATGTTGATGCATAATGGGAACATGCAGGGCTCTTATGACCTTAGAAATTATTTTTGAATGATCAGATCAGTGTAGCCTGTCTCTGCACTGACCTTCTTAAGGCTGTTCTGGGGCTGTATGGAAGTCCCTTACGCAGGCTTTCACCGTGCACTGACCCCCAGGCACCCAGCTACTTCAGGTTACATCAGGTTACATCACAGTGCATTAACAGCTGAATTAGTGATAAGGTTAAATGGAGAGATTCACATGTTGGACCCCTGGCTGTCACTCAACCACTCAGGAACCTCGGTTGATGATGTGGGTCTAGTTAGTTGTTATGCATGTGTCCTAATTCATAGTGTTCTGGTCTGATTGCCCATTCCACTGTCTCTGAACCAGGAGCTTATAGAAGTATGATTTATAGAACAGTCATGAACAATTTCTTGTCATGTGGAAATGATTGTAGTGTCTATTCTACAATGTACATTTCTAGCTGCAAAATCCTAAACCCTATTGATTCTACACCTATGTACAGTAGAATGTCAAGTGGGCTGAAAACAAGTATCCTATCCTTATTGGTTGGCGTGTCCCCTAACTCCCTTCTCCTCTCTGATCGACTGTTTTCTGCTCTGATTATAGATTCTTCTGTTCAGGTCTCCCACCTGAGCTCCACCCCCTCACAGCCCCTTAGCATCATGGTGGGCCCCCTCACCCTCACCACCACCACCCCCATCACCATCACCACCCCTCCGTCATCAGCACCACCATCAACCCCGGGCGGCCCCACCCATCCCCCATAAGCACCCTGGGCTCGCCATTCAATGGGCTGGGCGGCTCGCCGTACTCCGTCATCACGTCGTCCTCTCTGGGCTCGCCAGGTGTCTCCATGCCCCACACGCCCACCATAGGCTTCAGCACGCTCTCCAGCCCACAGGTAAGAGTGAATGTATTCACACACACTAATTAATGTGTTACATAAGGAGATGCATAAAATATTAAATATCAAAGTCATAGTGTAGCATCATTTGACAAATATGTTCCAAAAGATAATATATGAAAAATATGATATGCACTTCTTCCCAGGGGCTTTGTCAGGATGTGATCCACCTTGCCGTCAGTCTGGTTGATTGCATCAATGGTTGTGATTGTTTTCAATCTTTCCGCAATGTGGCGCCAAATCTCTATGTTTTCTACATGCTCAGTACAATGCTCATGTGCTTTCAAATTGGTCCCTATATTCTTCCAGTAAGGAAAACCATCCCTGCTGAAATTTGTCTCTTAAAAAAATATGTATATATTTTTTTTCTTCTTCTTCTCACTAAATTCATAAACCCCCACAGCCAAATATCTTCCCGCGGCTATGCTTGTAGTCCATGCTCCGACAAATTGAGGCTGTTCCGACGGCAAAAGGGGGTGCAACTCAATATTTGGACGGTGTGACTAATATTTTGTACACTCAGTGTATATACAACCCATTTTTCAAGTTTTACCAAGTATATTTTTCACTTTTGAATAAGCTATCCAAATGTCTTCATTTGGGCACAGTGAATGAATAATGTATAGGCTATATGAAGTATTCAGCAAGGGCCTCATATGCGTAATGCATGGCTGGTATGTGTGGGCTGAGAGGCATGGGACGTGGGGTGTAGACTAACAATGTAGGTCATCTGTGTGTGTGTGTGTGTGTGTGTGTGTGTGTGTGTGTGTGTGTGTGTGTGTGTGTGTGTGTGTGTGTGTGTGTGTGTGTGTGTGTGTGTGTGTGTGTGTGTGTGTGTGTGTGTGAATGTGCGTGTGTGTGTGTGTGAATGTGCGTGTGTGTGTGTGTGTGTTGACCCGGCCCAGTCCTTTCTAGTCTACAGTACAGTACTCAGTGGTAGGGAGCCCGCATCGCTATCCAGGCTGGTCTCACTCCAAGGGCAATAGTCCCTCAACCTGTTTGTGTACACAAGATGCCTATATATTACAGCACATACTTACTATATACATGACTTACCCTCACTAGCAGGACAATGCATTATTAGGAGGATGTCCTCGTATCTTTTTAATCCGCTGTGGTTCATTTTACAAAAATCTCTGAAACTGGATACACTTATCTCCCTCACTAGCTTTAAGCACCAGCTTTCAGAGCAGCTCACAGATTACTGCACCTGTACATAGCCCATCTATAATTTAGCCCAAACAAATACCTCTTCCCCTACTGTATTTATTTATTTTGCTCCTTTGCACCCCATTATATTTATTTCTACTTTGCACATTCTTCCACTGCAAATCTACCATTCCAGTGTTTTACTTGCTATATTGTATTTACTTCGCCACCATGGCCTTTTTTTGCCTTTACCTCCCTTATCTCACCTCATTTGCTCACATCGTATATAGACTTATTTTTCTACTGTATTATTGACTGTATGTTTGTTTTACTCCATGTGTAACTCTGTGTTGTTGTATGTGTTGAACTGCTTTGCTTTATCTTGGCCAGGTCGCAATTGTAAATGAGAACTTGTTCTCAACTTGCCTACCTGGTTAAATAAAGGTGAAAAAAATAAATAATAATAATAATAATGATCAGACCTAGGTTCAAATAGTATTTGTTCCATTTATTATACTTTAGATGTGCTTGATTGAGCTTACCTGGCACAATGGAACCAATGCAATAGTCCTTAGTGTAAAACCCACCCCTCTGGCACTCTTGACAGGCTCAATCAAACACAATAGTTTATGAACCCAGGTCTGGTAATGATGCTTTCCTTTGGCCCGGAATAGCTTATACGGTTTTCTTAATGACCAACTACCTCCCTCTACTGCTCTCCTGTGGAACTGCATGTACCATAGTTCAATTGAGTGTGTATTCAGCTTTGTTAGAATTATATCTGGTATGAATTATATCAGCCTTACAGTTACCATTTTGTGCCCTTCCTTGAGGGCCTTCTGTAAATGTTTGCTATTGGCACGATATTATATTAAGGACTGTGTAGAGAGAGTAAATCATCCAAATTAACAGCTACTTCCATACCTGGATAAAAAAACAGGTCACTTGACATGACAAACGAAAACACTTCAGATAAGGTTGTTAGGGAGGTAGGAACCGTTCAGATAGGGAGGTATGCACATAGACAGAGAAATGAACACAAGCACACACACACACACACACACACACACACTGAGGAAGGCGCTGACTGTATACTGTATAGCATGCAGTATACAAAAGACCACTCGAGGTGCTTGGTTCTGTCTTCAACTAAAATGGAAGTCGGTGACTTTTGACCTTTGTGACACCGTGGGCAGTTGGCTAAAGTGAGCCAGTGTGTGTGTGCGTCTGTGTGTATGTGAGATGTACACCCCCCCCCATACACACACACACACATACACACCATTAACCCCCTCTCTGTCCCCTGCTCTCTGTAGGTAAACTCTCTGAACAGTGTGAGCAGCAGTGAGGACATCAAGCCTCCTCCAGGCCTGGCTGGACTGGGTCACATGAACAGCTACGGCTGCATGAGCCCAGGGTCCATGTCCAAGCACATCTGTGCCATCTGTGGGGACCGATCCTCAGGTAAAACAGCAGACTATATTATAGCTAGGCCCAAGACTAAGGCCCAAGACTAAGGCCCAAGAATTAGGCCCAAGACTAAGGCCCAAGAATAAGGCCCAATACTAGACAATACCACGAGAGCTTGGGACTAGAAGGTTCCATCTGTAAAAGAGAATTTGAAGATAATTGGGTTTAAAGTTGCAAACCCCTCATTGGTTTGAATGTCAGCGATTTTATATTTTATTCTTTTGAAATTACTAAGATAAATTGGGATATTTAGAGTACTATATTGGTAGAGAACATTGAACAGAACAAGGCTGTGTTAATAATTTCATTTTGACAGAAATGCAGATAGAGCCTTATAGTCCCAAGCTCTCGAGCTGGGTACCAGAGTTTTTCCCTTGACAGGTTGGATGGTAAGGAAAAAAACTCTGTCCCTACTACTAGTATACCATACCCCCTTCATCAGCATACTGTATCTACAGGATAACTAATCCAAATGAACATTTCCACGAGAAATGCTACAATAGATTATTTCCACACACTAACGCCAGATAGTATATTTAAGCAATAAGACACAAGGGGGTGTGGTATTTGGCCAATATACCACGGCTAAGGGCTGTTCTTAAGCACGACGCAACGCCTTTAGCCGTGGTATATTGGCAATATACCACAAAACCCCAGAGGTGCCTTACTGCTCTTATAAACTGGTTACCAACGTTAGTAGAGCAGTAAAAATAAATGTTTTGTCATACACGGTCTGATATTCCACAGCTTTTAGCCATTCAGCATTCAGGCAGTTTATAAAGCTCCTCAACTAAGCATACCAGCCACACCAACACTGAATCACCCAACAACAGCAGCTCATGTACAGTAGGAACTGATCTGATCAAGATAATCATTTTATTTCCTGTTCCGTTCTTCCAGGGAAACACTATGCCGTGTACAGCTGTGAAGGCTGTAAAGGCTTCTTCAAAAGAACCATCAGGAAGGACCTCACTTACACGTGTCGAGACAGCAAGGAGTGCCTGATCGATAAGCGCCAACGCAACCGCTGCCAATACTGTCGCTACCAGAAGTGTCTGGCCATGGGCATGAAGAGAGAAGGTGCGTGTGTTTGTCTCCCCTGTGCGTATGTGTGTGTTTGTTTCTCTATGCAGGCAGGTGTGTGTGTACTGTGTTAGTGTATGTAAGTGTGTGACCCCCCCTGTGTGTGTTCGTGTTTCTCTGTGCAGCTGTGCAGGAGGAGCGTCAGCGGGGCCGGGACAAGAGTGATAACGAGGTGGAGTCAACCAGTAGTTTCAACGGGGACATGCCGGTCGAGAAGATATTGGACGCGGAGTTGGCCATCGAACCCAAGACTGAAGCTTACATGGAGGCCAGCACAGGCAACTCTGTAAGCAAAGCTCTGTCTCTCTCTCTCTCTCTCTCTTTTTCTGTCTGTCTCTCTCTCTCTCTGTCTCCCTCTCTCTCTATCTGCCTCCCTCTCTCTCTATCTGCCTCCCTCTCTCTCTCTCTGTCTCCCTCTCTCTCTTTCTGCCTCTGTCTTTCGCTTTTTCTTTCTCTCTCTCTCTCTCTCTCTCTCTCTCTCTCTCTCTCTCTCTCTCTCTCTCTCTCTCTCTCTCTCTCTGTCAATTCAATTCATTTTGCTTTATTGGCTAAATGTACATGTTATATTTTTGACAGTTTATCAGGAAATGCAGCTACATCTCAGGTTCTGCTGTGGTGCAGTGGTTGCACAGCCTTTCCTCTACAGGGAGCCAGGTTTTCCTGTGTCTACCCTTCTCAATGGCAAGGCTGTGCTCACTGAGCCTGCACTTTGTCAAGGTTTTTCTCAGGTTTTGATCAG